>NC_135497.1:499006726-499149226 GCF_052857255.1 Amblyomma americanum
CGGCGGCGGTCAGTGCAGTGACGCAGCGGAGGCTGCTAAGAATTTCTGGTTCCGGACAGGCCACCATTGAAATCTGAACCTGGCAGCGTTTAACGCTAGAACTTTATCTAGTGAGGCTAGCTTAGCAGGGCTGTTCGAGGAACTAGCGGGAATTAAATGGGATGCCATAGGAATTAGTGAAGTTAGAAGGTGAGGCGAATGCAATGATAAAGGTCGGACACATAATGCGTTATTAGAGGACAGGTGATGCGTATACAATAGTAAAGGTCGGACACATAATGCGTTATTGTGGATTAGCGGATTGACGAGAACTACGTATCGGATACTTCATTAATCAGGATATAGCTGGCTTCATAGAGGAATTGTATAGTATTAATTAAAGGGTAGCAGCTATTGCAACTAGGCTCAATTGGAGTTACAAGATGAAATGGGTGCAGGCCTACACGCTTACATCCAGCCATGATGACGAGACCGTTGAATGTTTCTATGAAGGCGTGGAATCGGCAATGAATAAAGTAAAATCACACTACACTGTACTGATGGGCGACATCAATGCGAACGTGGGCAAGACGCAGGCTGGCGACCAGGCGCTAGTCGACTATGGGATAGGTTCTAGAAATATTAGGGGAGAGTTATTAGTCGAATTCGCAGATACAAGTAATTTACGGATCATGAATACCTTCTTCCGCAAACGAGAGAACAGAAAGTGGGCCTGGGAGAGCCCCACTGGTGAGACTGAAAATGAAATTGACTTCATACTATGCACTCAAGCTGGCATCGCTCAGAGTGTGACCGTCCTCGGAAAAGTGCGCTGTAGCGACCACCAAATGGTTAAGTCTCGAATTAGCTTAAACTTGAAGAGGGAATGGAAGTAGCCAGGGAAGAGGAAATCCATTAACGACTTAGCGGTAAGAGGGAAAGTACATAAATTCAGGATATCGCTGCCGAACAGATATTCGGCTTTAACTGAGGAGGACGATCTTGATGTTCACACAATGAACGATAATCTGACAGCTATCATTACGGAGTGCGCCGAAGAAGTAGGCGGTAGGACGGTTCGACAGGATACCGGCAAGCTATCTCAGGTGAGGAAAGGAGAGCGGAAATACACGCAAAAAGCTGTTTTTCTAGAAGACAACCCGCCGCATCGCCTACGGGCGCTGAGCGAACGGCTTTGTTGCCCGCGATTGGCCGGGTCCGTCGTAACGTCATCCGCGGGGATCTCCGACGGCGTTGCTACGTAGCGCGTTGCTTCAGCTGGCTTTTGAACTAGGTCTTAGAAATTATGAATAATTTATGCAGTGTTGAGCAGTTTGGACTCTCACCATACGTGTTCGAGCCATCAGCGGCTCCAGAAAACGGCGGAACCAGCCACGCCGCGGAGTGCGCCGCAGCGAAAGTCAAGTCGCGACTTTTTAACGAGTTGGGAAAAACATTGGGCGCAAGCGTCCGTGTGGACGTGTGTCGCATTGGCTCCGCGAATTTACGCAACTCCAACTCGACTAATCATCGGGCCACCCAAATTTTGGGGGAATCGAGAAGAACAAGTTACCAGGACCACGAGGACACCAAATTCATCCCGGTAGGCCCACATTTTGGACTTTTATCGAGGATAGTAGCGGAGACCACCTGGCAGAGAGTTAGGCCTAACGGTTAGGCCTAACCACCCCGGAGCCCACAGGGGCGCCCCGCCGGACCAAAAGCTCTAGGAGCGGTGATATTGGCGACTAGGGGAGATAATAACCCTAAAGCAAGCAATATGGATCCTGGATTTATCCAGGAACAATACAATTGCCAGGAAATGGAGATCGCACCGACGACCGCGTGCAACGGCGCTGGACCGGACGGCGGACCCATGGAAGCTAAAGAAGCAGAGGCCATGCAACAAGGCAACGCGATGAGCGTTAGCAGGCGGGCAGTGGAAACAATACCAGGATGGACAATATACCAATCCAGGAAACAGACAAAGAAGGAAAAGCAGATGGGAAAAGGCAGCGCCCAACCCCTGCTGGGAATCACCAACAACAACAGCAAAATATCGCCAGCCAACGGGGCCACAGACGGTGTGACGCAACCGGAGAGCGGCAAGGAAGGCATACAAAAGGGGGAGACGAGGAGGCAGACAAGGCAGAAGCTGCCCCCGCTACCCAGGGACGATATGAAGATCATCATCAGGCCACGAGGCGGATTTAAAGTGCAAGGAGTGAAGCCGTATCAAGCTACCAAAGCCATCGTAGAAGCGAGCAATAGAAGTATCAAGGCAGAAGACTTCATGGTCAGACTCAGGCCAGGGTCGAATATCATCATAGCAAGAACTTCAGACGACAACACAGCGAAGAAAATAACATCGAGAGCATTCCGTATGAAGGCACAACGTATCAAGTACAAGCCCACATCGCCCTACCCAGCGATATCGCACAGGCAGTCATACACGGATTACCGTCAGGCATGACGGAAGAACTCCAATCGCAGCTCAGATTGAGAACGCAGGACAACAGAATTGTAGCGGCACGAATGCTAGGTAATTCAGAGACGGCATTACTCTCCTTTGAGAAACCCAACATTCCTAAATGGGTCCTATTTTGTTCGGGAGAGTACCAAACCTACCCCTACAGGCCCACGAGGCAGCGTTGCTTCGTATGCGGCATGCAAGGACATCGCTCGGATGTATGCCCGACACCGAGCGCAAAAATCTGCAGGCGCTGGGGAGCAAGCAATCCGAAGGAAGAACATCAATGTCAAGTCAAGTGCATGGTCTGTGGAGGCGAGCACCTGACCGGCGCAAGGAACTTCAAACAAAGACTCAAGTCAGCAGCAGAGCTGAGAGGGCGCCCGCCACAAGGGGCGCAGCAGCAGAGGAGTCGTAGCCGCAGCAAGAGACGCCGGCCGAGATGGTTCAGCTCGGAGCGGGACAGGAGTGGCAGTCGTCCTCGCAACCAGGACGAGGGAGCCTCCTTCCGTCAGCGCATCCAGAGCCGGAGCTGGGTCGCAGCGGCAGCAGCGGAGGACCCAGGGACGAGTCCTTCCTGCCCCTAGGCCAAAAACACGGGACACCACCCAAACCACAACAGCAGAAGCAGACCAAGAGCGGCGTTAAGGTAAGCTGGGGAGAAGGTCCTCCCAAATCACTTTTTCCGCAAAATGGGCAAAACAATAATGACGACAAAGAGGAAGTCAAAAAGATTAAGAAAAAGCTAGAGCTCCTCTGAGAGGAAAACAAGCAGCTCAAAGAAAGACTGAGGGAATACATCAGTGAGCAGCAGGTTCTTAGAACAGGCACCCCGGTGCACGTGCCAACGCCACCACGGAGTCCAACTCCACCACCAGTCGTAATGGAAAGTAATGCAGAGAACGGCATCGAAAGCCTTCTACGCACCATACACAATCAAATATCACAAATGCAGTCGCAAATGCAGCAGCAACAGCAGGAAAACCAGTATTTCCGCAGCTATATCAAAAGCCAAACTCTTCAAAAAATTACAAGCGAAGCCCGGGATAGGCTTTACAACGAAAGAAGATTTGGGAACGAAAATCAAACTAGCAACAATAAGGCAACGACCTGGCAGGCAACAGCAAACTAAATATATGGCGGTGGAACTGTCGGGGTTTCCGGCGCAAGCAGAGACTACTGCAGCAATTCATATACACGAAGGTCTCCACCTCCTGATTTAATTCTCTTACAATAAACTAATATAACTCCGGTTTTAAAAGCATACCAGTGCCAGGAAAATGGGCGCACGGCAACTCTAATTAACAACCACCTAGTCACCATAGCGCATGACGAAATTGAGGACACGGGGATAGAGCACGTTATAACGGAGGTTATTTCAAAAAAGAAGCATAAAGCCAAAAGCACTTTCATAGTAAACCTATATAGCCCACCCAGACAGGAGAGATGCAATTTCAATAAGCTTTTCATGCAGGTGGGAAGACTATAGCTAAATCCAACGCTCTGCTTATCGCGGGAGACTTCAACGCGAGAGATCCAGCTGGGGCTACCAGAAAGGAGAGAAAAAAGGAGAACTAATCTGTACAGCAGCGAAAAGTGCAAACTGCACCCTACTAACATATGAGAACCAACCAACGCGACTAGGGAACAGCGTTAGCCCAGACACGTGCCCAGACCTGACTTTTGTCAGAGGAGCGCGGCAGGTCGAGTGGGAGAACTTGCTAGAGAACCTGGCAAGTGACCACTATGTAATCAGGGTCACCCTTGAAGCAGATAATACTAAAGAAAAAGATTGGAACCGCCCACATAACAGACTGGGACGCTTTCCGGGGCGATTGTGGGCAGATGCAAGGCGCAATCCCCTCAATAAAGGAATGGAGGAAGCAGCTGAAAGA
This sequence comes from Amblyomma americanum, assembly GCF_052857255.1. Lineage (NCBI taxonomy): Eukaryota > Metazoa > Arthropoda > Arachnida > Ixodida > Ixodidae > Amblyomma > Amblyomma americanum. The sequence goes on from NC_135497.1 coordinate 499,011,071, forward strand.
GTTGCAGGAACAAAACACGCAAGAGATAGACAGAACGGAAGTCACACCGGAAGTGGATCCGAGGCTGCTTAGGCTATGGGAAGCAAGGCGAGGGCTCTTAAAGAGATGGAAAAGGCAGAAGCTTACCAGGAAGCTACGACTCAAGATCGCAGAGGTCACCAAGAAGACAGAGGAGTATGCGGCACACCTGGCCAGACAGGGGTGGGAGAAGTTTAGCCGCTCTCTGCACGGCACCCTTAGCACGGCCAGAACGTGGAGGATACTCAAAGCCCTCATGAATCCAACAAAGACCAAAGCAGAAAGTGGGAAAGCAATCCAGAGGCTGGTCTACAACAGCAAAGAGTCAGATGAAGAGATCCTGGAGGCAGTCAAGAAGTGCTATGGCACAGACAAGCCTCAAGGATACCAAGGAGAATATAAAGGGGAGGAGAACCCGCACCTCGACAGGCCGATAACCAATGAAGAGGTTTATGCGGCCATCAAGGCGGTTACCATAAACACAGCAGCAGGAGCCGATAATATCAGAAACTCTCTAATTCGCAACCTCAGCGCTGAAGCGGTGATGCAACTCACAGACTACCTCGATACACTGTGGACAGAAGGCACACTGCCACGGGATTGGAAGCATGCAGAAGTTGTGATGATTCCCAAGCCAGGTAAGAAGTTGGAGATAAACAATTTGCGCCCTATCTCGCTCACGTCGTGCCTAGGAAAGCTTTTTGCGAGAGTCATCACAAGGAGAATACAACAATACCTGGAAGATGAAGATCTGTACCCGCACAGTATGTTCGGCTTCAGAACAAATCTATCGACGCAGGACATCCTGTTATAGATCAAGGAGTAAGTCGCAAAAGCCGCCCCAAAAACAGGGGAGAACATCATCATGGCACTGGACATAAAGGGTGCGTTCGATAACGTCAGCCATGACGCCATCATGGAAGGGCTAACCACCACCAACTGCGGAAGAAGAGTACACGACTACGTAAGGGCCTTCCTGTCAAACCGCACAGCTACGATTGGACTGGGGACCTACGCAGCAAGGTCTTCGAAACATCAAACAAAGGCACCCCGCAAGGCTCAGTGATCTCGCCGGTCCTCTTCAACATAGCCATGATTGGGCTAGGCAGACAGCTGAGCCAGATAGAGGGGATACAGCGCGCTATGTACGCCGATGATATAACGATCTGGATCAGCCAGGGCTCCCCAGGGCAAAAACAAGATCTCCTGCAGCAGGCAGCCACATGCGTGGAGAACTACGCCAGAGAGAGGTCTGGCATGCTCCAACAAGAAGTCGGTAATTCTACGAGTGGGCAAGAGACCATCGAAAGAAATATACAACATAAAAATTGAAGAGGAGGTCCTCCCGGAACGCAACATGATCAGTGTTGGGAATGTGGATCCAAAGCAGCGGGAAGTGCAGCCACACCCTAAGTCTTCTCCAACAATCAATGCAACAGTTCAGCAGAATGATCACCAGAGTATCACAAAGATTTGGCATGAAGGAGAGTGACACGATCAAGTTAGTCATGAGCCTGGTGGTCAGCCGCATAACATACTCACTCCCCTACCACAAGATGACACAGCACGAAAAAGAACAAGCAGACATTTTAATCAGGAAGGCTTTTAAGACGGCCCTAAATATACCAAGAAATACGTCAAACGAGAAGGTCCTCAAGTTGGGAGTCCACAATACTTTTGACGAGCTAAAGGAAGCTCAGATAGGGGCCCAAATGTACAGGCTCCAGCAGTCAACCACCGGCCGAGCGCTCCTCCGAAGGCTGTGCTACTTAAGTGAAGAAGTGGAAGATAGGGTTGCGGGCATACCTGATAACATTCGCCAAACACTTAGGGTGTGCCCAATCCCTCGCAACATGGACCCTAATCTGCACGCAGGGAGAAGGGCTGCGAGAGCAGAGTATGTAGAAAAGCCCTTAGCTGAAAAAACAAATGTAGTATACACAGATGCGGCTTTGCATCGATGGAACAGAACCGCGAAGGAACACAGAGTAGTATCGGTGGTGGTAAACCATCAAGGGGACCTAGTCACCAGTATATAACAGAGCGGCTGCAGAGTATCCGAGGAGGAAGAAGCTGCTGTTGCGCTAGCAGTAGCTGAAGGATACCGCAGAAATAAATCGCTCACAATAATAACTGACTCCAAAGAAGCATGCAGGCACTACACCAATGGTAGTATCAGGAAGGGAGCGCTACGCATCATCCTCAAGGCGGGACCCCCGAACAAAGAAATTCAGCACAAAATTTTCTGGGTACCGGTGCACACCGGGGTGACTGGGAATCAGAGGGCCGACGATCTAGCTCGCGAGCTTACCAACCGAGCAGATACATCAAGTGACCCTAAGCCCACCACAACGGTGGAACCATCGTACGCGGAAATCCTAAATCACTACAGAGGACAGAGGATAGCGTATCCTCCACCACACCAGCTATTAACGCAATATGAGGCAGTCGGTTGGCGTAGACTGCAAACAGGAAGCTTTCATAACTTACACATACTTCACAAAATGCTTCCGAACCAGTACGCGGACACATGCAAGTGGTGTGGAGCCACCCTCACCTTATACCATATTACATTGGAGTGTAAAAACAATTATTTATTCCATAAACTAAAAGAGCCCAATGCGGAACAGTTGGAGAGCCTGCTCACCAGCAGCTTGCTGGCGGTCCAAAAAGGACTGATCCAGCATGCGTATGAGGTAGCAAGACTCAGTGGGGACCTGGAATAAGGGCATCACCCCTGGAAGACTCGGAACTCCAACATGAAGACACCCGGGTCCCGCTGAATCGACCAATTTTTGGCGCCAATAAAGTTTTTTTTTTCTCTCTTTTCTTCACGTGTTGGAAATCTCCATTTGCTTTGATTTATGAAGGTTTAACTTCCCAAAGCGACTCGGGTTATGAGGGATGCCGTAGCGAAGGGCCCCGGAAATACCGACCACCTGGGGTTCTGTAACGTGCCCTGACATCGCACAGAACACGAGCCTCTAGAATTTCGCCACTTTCGACCGCGACGGCTGGGGTCGAACCGGCGTCTTTCAGGTCAGCAGACGAGCGCCATGACCGCTGAGCCACCACGGCGCTCGACTGATGCGTATGTTTTGCGTCACTGCATGTGCCTACATATCTTTTGTGCATGTGCAAATGGCAATAAAAGAAAACGAAAATTGCGTCGAAACGTGGTGTTTGCATTCGTCAAGTATACTAGGTTGATATTCTTTCTCATTGTGCTCCCATGCCCACAAGTGCTTCTTGAATGTTCATGCGAGTGTTTTGCTGTTATAACTTTTGTTATCAGGAGACGTAGAATTGAATCCTGGTCCTAATACTCTCATGGCTGGTTGATTCTGAAATTATTTGACCAACGAAAAATTTGAAAAAAGCATTGAAAAATTTCACGACTCTGATGACCCATTGCTTTCAGTACTAGAGCAGAACCAGTCCATATCAGGGAAATTGAAATCAACAAACAGAAAAACTGATATAAATAACATCTAATATGTCATGAAGATCATAGCAGAATTCGATCGGTGTAGAGGGTGCGTGGTAGCAGGCGCAGATTTTAAACCTTTGAAGGTTGATTGTTATCTGAACTCAAAAATATTACTCTTTTTACTAACATACGGGGTGTTTTATATAACAGCGTTTGTTTGTCTTGTGTTTCCAACACTACATCATCTGACATAATCATGCTGACAGAAACTTTGCTGTACAGTTCCGTACGCCACAACAGGTTTTTTTTTTTTTTCATCGCAGAAAAACTACGTGATATTTCGCTGTGACCGCGCTGCATTCCGTGGTGGCGACGAATTAGCAGCAGTCTCTCAATGCAAAGAATGTTTTCATGTGACTTTAGCCACCTCCTTAGAATTTTTTTGTGCCGATAACAATAAACCATCAAAAGTTTAAAATCTGCGCCTGCTACCACGCACCCTCTACACCGATTGAATTCTGCTATGATCTTCATAAAATATTAGATGTTATTTATACCAGGTTTCCTAATCTACCAGTTTTTCTGTTTGGTGATTTCAATTTCCCTGATATTGACTGGCCCTGTTCTAGTATTGAAAGTAATGGGTCATCAGAGTCGTCAAATTTTTCAATGCTTTTTTCGAATTTTTTGTTGGTCAAGTAATTTCATAATCAACCAGCCATTACAAGTATTAGGACCAGGATTCAATTCTACGTCTCCTGATAACAAAAGTTATAACACAGCAAAACACTCGCATGAACATTCAAGAAGCACTTGTGGGCATGGGAGCACAATAAGAAAAAATATCAACCTAGTATACTTGAGGAATGCAAACACAACGTTTGGACGCAATTTCCGTTTTCTTTTATTGCAATTTGCACCTGCACAAAAGATATGCACGCACCTGCAGTGATGCAAAACATATGCATCAGTCGAGCGCCGCGGTGGCTCAGTGGTCATGGCGCTCGTCTGCTGACCTGAAAGACGCGGGTTCGATCCCAGGCGTTGCGGTCGAATTTAGATAGAGGCGAAATTCTAGAACCTCGTGTACTCTGCCATGTTAATGCCCGTTACAGAACCCCAGGTGGTCGAAATTCCCGAAGCCCTTCGGCACAGCATCCCTCATGACACGAGTTGCTATGTGAAGTTAAACCTCCATAAATCACAGCAAACGGAGATTTCCAACACGTGAAAATGTCGCGATTTGACTTTCGCTGCTGGCGCACCCCACGGCGTCGTTTGTTCCGCAGTTTTCTGGAGCCGCTGATGGCTCGAACACGTATGGTGAGAGTCCAAACTGCTCAACACTGCTCGAATTATGCGTAATTTCCAAGACGTAGTTCTTAATACAGCTGAAGCAACGCGCTACGCAGTAACGCCGTCGGTGCTGGCCGAAGATCCCCGTGGATGACGTCACGACGGACCCGGCCAATCGCGGCCAACAACAGCGTTCGCTCAGCGCCCTTAGGCGATGGGGCGCGTTGTCTTCTGAGAAACAGCTTTTTGCGTGTATTTCCGTCTGTTTGAATAAGATTTTCTTTTTCAGCGGACTAAAAACTGTAAAATGCTGCAGGGAACAAACACAGCACACAACTGCTTCGCTAGCATGTATCAACGAGCTTCCAGCATTTTGCCTTAGCTCCAGCCTTTAAACGAACTTACACGGCATTACCGAGAACGTTACAGTTAGAAAACACTAAACATGCGACTCTATATCTTTAAACACACTCACAGAACATTACCGAGGACGTTACAGTTATAAAATATTAAACATTCGACACTATATAATGTCGCATATTTAGTGTTTTCAAACTGTGACGTCTTCGGTAATGTCCCGTAACAGTGTTTAGGGCCGGAGGTGCGGCAAAAGGCTGGAATCTCACGTAAGGAGCGGTCGAAAGCATTTCCAATATAAACATTTTCAAGAACAGTCACTAGGAGCTATACACTGTGCAATTACGCAGCATTTCAATCTTACGTCTGCGCAAACTTCATGCGTACATCCACGCGGCCTCAACGGTTCAGAGCGAACTCAAGAGGGCAGGAGAGATAGTGCGATGCATCAAGCCGCTTGGGCCACGTTATCCTCAACGGGACCGGGAGTCGGTCCTGATAACCAGCTCAGCCCATGTAGTCGAACAGCAGTTGCGAAGCTCTCCAGGCCGCGATGCGTACAGCCCCGCGCAGGTTGCCTCGGGAGTCCCGCTGATGTGGCGATGTCCTCTGGCGCATGCCACCCAGTCTGGGGCTCGGGCACACGCACTCCAGGCACAGAGAAGCGGCGACAGGCGTCCCAGGCGAAAGCATAAGCATTCAAAGGCCGTAGACCTTGTCCACTGCAAGGCTTCTGAGGGGAATAAAGCTACTGAACAAAAAAAAGCATTTTCAAACCAGCAATTCCCCCTACCCCAGCAAGGGGGCGTCGACTTCACGAAGTGGTCCGGGGAGAGGAGGATCATAAGTAGCGTGACCGCGGACACACATTCCAAAGCTCTGCTAACAAACATGACTTGCAGTGAGTGCTTTACATGCCTTCTTGGCATGCCTGCTCTACGTGCCTACTCCCCCTCACATGGCCCTCGTTCGAAGGACTCGTGCACCCCGCTTGGCGGTGGTAAGGCAGAACGCAGAACGTTAAAACTGTTGATGTGAGGGAGGACGGCCACATTTCACGAATTGAGGGTGAGGGAGGGCTGAAGATTTATTAAGATATTTGTTAGAGTAATAAATAAGGGAGGCAAGGCGAGAAAGAGGGCATTTGGCCATCTCTGTTCGAGACCCTTGGTCAGTGGAAGCGTTTCAAGCATACATGGCCCGTGAGCAGCGTTCCTGTCTCCTCTGATTGGAGTTCCCAGCTTGGTATAGTATGATCGAGGACAAAAGTAACACACACAGAGTTTCTTACAATTAATAGTAAGAAACTCTATGGTAAGAGACCCCCCTCCCCTCCCCTACAAGTTTCGGCCCGTGCCACTCTGCATGGGGGCGCCACCTGACAAAACACCTCTGGTGCGAGACCGGCGCAGTGGGCCCGTTCACAAAGACGGGCCTGACAGAAGTTCTTCCCGGTGGCGCCCCTACGCGCAGTTGCAAGGGAAGGAACTTGAAAAGAAGGAGGTTCTTTTACGTTTGCTCCCGATGGTGCACATTTTAACCACAGTGTGAATACTGCAGTTCGTGGCTTCGCCTAGTATAGAATGCGCAGTCATTACACAGGATCGAGAGTTGGTGTTCACGCTGGGATCAGAGAGCACAACAGAGTATGAATATACCGTGAACAATAGTAAAGCTATATTTGTCAGTGTGCGGCATTTGTTTTAGGTTTTGTTACGTCATGAAGCGATCAGAAAGAAATACGTCTCGCAGCCTGTCTAGTGTTTTCTTGTCTCTGTTGCTGCGCGTTTTTTTTTCAGGTATGCACAACCTCGCTCAACTCTCCGTTTTAGTGAAGAAGCTCAGATTCCATGGAATCCGTGTGTAGAGACTGCACACTTGAGAATCATTGGAACCGCTTTCTTTTCTTAAAGCACCAGACACCTGCGTAACCGTTGTTAATCTTCGAACACCACCGCCACCATTATGTGGTAAAAAAAAAAACGAAATGGACACGTAACAACTCGGTCCATTTTTCAGCGCTAAAAAACATTTATTCATTATCCGCAGACCAGGCGAGTCACACTTAAAAGGGTGAGATGTGTCTTCCTGGTAATCGACCGATGACTGGTCCCGGAGAAAGTTGCGCCAATTCGAGTAGCTGTTCCCACGGCGAGGAAACTTTCACTTGAATCTGACGGAGTTGCCAGTTTTTGCCGGCACCTGCAGAGTATAAGAGAGCGCGCAGTAATGTTAATACAACATCGCAGAATTTCATTAAAACACAGCAATTCCCCCGAGTAGAAGCTGTCTGTAGGACACTGTACCGATTACAGGGGGGCAAGGGGGCAGTTAAAGCGCTTATAAACGAATAACTAAGCAGATGCCTGTGCAATTGGCCTCTGGTCGTTAGCGCGTCCGACGGTCCTGTTGTCTTCTTCTTTCTTTGTCCCCTGTCTCAGCGCTTTTATTCCCAATGTACCAACTAGCTAAGCTCTCCGTTTTATTGAAGCTTTATCGCATTCAATGTGACGCCAGTCACTGGTGGGTCGCGTTTTGTATTCATTTTGTGCGACAACGAATACCGAGTCACGCGAAGACAAGTGAACGATTCAGATTTTTTTAATGAGCTCGAGAAACGCTGGTACACCAGGTCACTATTGCCCATTTCTCGGCGGTTCCATAAAGTTGGCTTCACCCTGGATACATTTGCATTGTGACGACGCTCCCTGGAAAAACAAAAAACACTCATGGATGGGCCGCACAGCACAGAGATTAGAGTTCCAGAAATCGCTGTAGCAGGGAACGTTTCGATCTCGACTTCAGGCGCAACAACTCGTACGCTGCATCATGCATCCAACGAACTCTATTACGGTACATACTTATTTCACCATCACCATCATCCGCCTCGCTACACCCACTGCAGGGCAACGGCTTCTCCCACGTCTCTCCAAATAACCCTGTCCTCTGCCAGCTGCATTCACTCTTTGCCTGAAAACTTCTTAATCTCATCCGCCCACCTAACCTTCTGCCGCCCCCTGATACGCTTGCCTTCTCTTGGAATACACTCCGTTACCCTTAAGGACCAGCGGTTATTTTGCCTCCGCATTACATGCCCTGCCCATTTCTTCATCTTGATTTCAACTAGGATGTTATTAACCCGCATTTGTTCACTCACCCACTCTGCCCCCTTCCTGTCTCTTAACGTTACACCTATCATTTTTCTTTCCATGGCTCGCTACGTTGTCCTCAACTTAAGCTGGATCCTTTTCGTTAGCCTCCATGTTTCTGCCCCGTAGGTGAGTAACGGTAAGTTACAGCTGTTGTACACTTTTCTTTTGAGAGATATTGGTAAACTGCCATACAAGATCTGAGAGAACCTGCCATATGAGCTCCACCCCATGCTTATCTTCTCAGTTATTTACCTTTCATGATCCGGATCAGCTTTCATTACCTGCCATAAGTAAACGTATTCCTTCACCAATTCCAGCCCCTCGCTGCCAATTGTGAACTGCTGTTCCCTCGCTAGACTTTTGAACATTACTTTGGCTTGCTGCATGTTAATTTTTAGACGCAGCGTTCTGCTCTGCCTAACTCATTGACCGTCATTTGCAGTTCACCTCCTGAGTGACTCAGCAAGAGAATGTCATTTGTGAATCGCAGATTATTTAAGTATTCTCCATTTACTCTTATTCCCAACTGTTCCCAATTCAGGCCTCGGAATACCTCCTGTACGTAGGCGGTGAATAGCACTGGCGATATCGCGTCTCCTTGCCTGACGCCCTTCCTTATTGGAATTTTATTGCGAGCTATGGTAGCTGTGCAGTTGCTATATATATATATATATATATATATATATATATATATATATATATATATATATATATATATATATATATATATATATATATATATATGTATATATATATATATATATGTGTTACGAATGTAGGTTGCGTTGGCTCCGCAGAATAAAGATTATTTTAAGAGAAGTGGGCACTTCTACAAAGACACTTTTATTTATCAACGATTCGACCGCGGTGCGGTCTTCTTCAGGACTGTAGTGGTCTCGCGTCCGATGGACGTTTTAAGTTTGTGAGCTCAAGAGGAGGGAGAAAGGAGTGTAACACGCAAATAGCAACAACGGTTCAAAAAACTGAAAAAAAATAAAGATGGGGGTGCGGGGAGCAGACCGGGACAATATTGGGGGAGGAAGCAAAAAAATAGAAATAAAAGAAAAAAGGGGGGGAAAACTAGTACAGTAAGGAAGGGTGGGGTACAAAAGGAGATGTCGAAACGAGAGAAAGGGAGAGGAAGACGGTGCGGGGGACATGGGCAGCACGGAAACAAAACACACAAACAAAATGCACAAACACAAAGGGCGCCGCTGCAGATGCGTGGCCAAAGGGGAGCCGCTGCGCAAATGACACTGGCAGTGACGAACAGGCCAAACCAGGCGCCTTTTGGGGGTCTCACTAATTTCCGGTGAGCCGAGGGCTAGAACGTTAAGGAAGGAGTGGGCTACGTTAACGAGCACATGTCTAAGAACTTACTCACGGGGTCTGGGTTTCACTGAACGGTGCACCCCTCTCCGTGGGTAGGTCGTTGAACCGACCTCGCCGGGAATACTTGTTTGTAGGGGAGGAGGGCTGGGCTAGCTGTGTGCAAAGATTTCAGATTGTCGGAAAATGTAAGGAAAGAACGTCAAAAACTTATCAATACTGCACGAGGCAGGATAGTGTAAGTAAGGAGGGGTATGATTGCCTGGGATGTACACTAGGAGTTATAAAAGGTATATCTGAGTTAGCCAATTAACGAGAAGTGTAGTATTATTTTGTTTGGAGGTCGTGAATAAAAGAAAGGGTACCAGGCTTTTCGTTAAGACCTATATATATATATATATATATATATATATATATATATATATATATATATATATATATATATATATATATATATATATATTGTAATGGGACCGACAGGCGCAGCGCAGCGAAGAAGCGGACGAGTTCAAGCGGGACAACGAAGAAGCAGACGAAGTGCAGCTGGGTTTTTCGAACGACGCCTGTGAGTGTGCCCGTCGTGTCGCCGGTCAACCGAGACCAACCGACCTGTGCTTCAAATAAACGCCTTGACACTTGGTGGAGGTGCCTCGGTTCCCGTCCCGGTCCTCATCCTGGAACTTCGAAGTGGAACGCTCCTCGTCTCCGCCACCATGCCGGAAGGTCCGAGTGAACCATCGCAGCCCATCCCTGCCACCGTACTCTGTCACGGGGTGCAGCGCCAGCGTGACCCTTCTCCATTTAGTGGCACCGATGACCAAGACGTCGACGATTGGCTGGCCTCCTATGAGCGCATCAGCACTTACAATCGGTGGGACGATTCCGTGAAACTTAGCAACGTCCTCTTCTACCTAACGGACGTTGCCAACCTATGGTTTCGCAACCATGAAGCCGATCTTCCCACCTGGTCGTCCTTTAAAACGAGCTTCGCCGACGTTTTCGGCCGCCCCGCCGTCCGGAAGCTTCGCGCCGAGCAAAGTCTTCGTGCTCGATCTCAGCTCCCTTCCGAGACGTTCACAAGCTACATCGAGGACATCGTTTACCTCTGCAAGCGTGTCAACCCCTCCATGTCCGAAGGGGATAAAGTCAACCACATACTTAAAGGCATAGCCGATGACGCTTTCCAGATGCTGCTGGCGAAGAACCCCACCTCCGTTGCTACCGTCATCCAGCTGTGCCAAAGCTTCGACGAACTCCGCAAGCAACGCGCATCTACGCGGCAGTCCAGCGCGCCTGCGGGGGGTCTTGCTGGCTTGGCCCTTGGTGGCTCGTCTGCTGAGCAGTCCCTGTTCATGCAGCAGGTTAAAGACTTCATCCGCGAAGAGATCGCTCGCCAGCTTTCTCTGCTGCATCACATTCCCGACCCCGTCTGCCCTCCGCACGACCTGGCGCCATCTCTCACGCCCACTATCCGTCGTGCTATTCAGGAGCAGGTCGCTGCAGTTCTGCCATCCAGTCCCCCACCTCCTCCTGTGGCAGCGCCGCTCACCTATGCTGAAGCAGTCACCGGTACACGGCGCTCGCCCACCTCTGCCGCCTACCCTAGCAGCCCGGCCTTTTATGCTCCACCGCCGTCTATACCCCCGCCGCAGGTCCCGGTTCGTCGACACCGCCGAAACCCTACGAACCCCTGGCGTACCGAGGACAATCGACCGATATGCTATTCCTGCGGTCTTCCGGGCCATGTCGCACGCTTTTGCCGTCAGCGATCTCCTCGTTCTGGCGATTTCATGCGCAATTTCCGCTACGATTCCGAGCCGCCCTTGCCTAATGTCTCTTCTGCCTCCTCTACACATCGCTCCCAGTACCCTACTCGCCGCTCGCCTTCCCCTCGTCGACGTTCCATTTCTCCGATGCTCCGCCGCCCGGACCCTCTCCCAGAGGAAAACTGACTGCCGCAGTTCAGGAGGCAAGAACTGCGTGTTTTGCCAACTTTTTAAGTCCTCCGTGTTCTCCTGCTAACGTGATTGAGGTGTCTGTTGAAGGCGTCCCCGTTCTCGCGCTCGTCGACACGGGTGCTGCAGTGTCAGTAATTAGTGATGCTCTTCGCCGCAAACATCGTAAGGTGACAACGCCGCTGTCTGACTTTTCACTACGTACGGCCACCTCTCAGCGCATCCACCCCATCGCAGCCTGCACGGTCCGCGTTTCTATCAACGACGTCGCCTATACCATCGAGTTTGTTGTGCTGACCGCCTGCTCTCGCGATGTCATCCTCGGCTGCGATTTCCTCTCGACCCACCGTGCAGTGATTGATTGTGCCCGTGCGGAATTTGAGCTTTCTCCCCTGTGTGATGTTTCGTTGTGTCACCTACCTGTGCGCTCCGCTAAGCTTCTTGTAGCTGCCGACACCGACATACCTCCCTCCTCTTCAGCCCTCGTTCCGCTCCGCCCCGACTCTTTCCTCAGCGGCCCTGTTCTTTTCACACCTACCGCAGCAGCCACTCGCCATCAGCGCCTCCTCATTCCATTCGCCGTTGTCTCGATTTCCGATGGCCACTGCGCCATCTATGTCACCAACCCATTTTCTTACCCGTCGTTTGTTCTTCGCGGCGAATGCCTCGGCTCTATTGAAGAACTGGACCCTGCTCTTGCTTCCGAGTTCTCCGATACCCGTGCCTGCTCCCCAGTTACTGCCTTAGCCTGTTGTGCGACAGCGCCCGATCCGATTTCCATCGACGTCTTTCGTCGTAACATCGCTCCCGACCTTCCGTCCCCTTACCGTGACCAAATCTTGGAACTTCTCTGCCGCTTCCGCAACTCTTTCGACCTTTCCCAGCCCTCCTTGGGGCGCGCATTGGCCGTCTCTCACACAATTGACACTGGTACCCACGCTCCCTTGCGTCAGCGTCCGTACCGAGTCTCGCCGAGCGAGCGCCGCGTCATCCGTGACAATGTTGACGACATGCTTCGGCGCGGCATAATACAGCCTTCTCACAGCCCTTGGGCCTCTCCTGTTGTCTTGGTGACGAAAAAAGATGGCTCCATCAGGTTCTGTGTGGACTACCGCCGTCTCAACAAGATCACACGCAAGGATGTTTATCCTCTACCCCGAATCGACGACGCACTGGATTGCTTGCAGGGAGCGGAGTGTTTTTCATCCCTCGACTTACGCTCCGGCTACTGGCAGGTCCCGATGGCAGCGAACGACAGGCCGAAAACCGCTTTCGTCACCCCAGACGGCTTTTATGAGTTCAATGTGATGCCATTCGGCCTCTGCAATGCTCCAGCCACATTCGAAAGGATGATAGACACTATTCTCAGTGGCCTCAAATGGGAAACTTGTCTGTGTTACCTAGCGGACATTGTCGTTTTTTCCAAAGATTTTCCTTCCCATCTGCACCGCCTTCAGCGCGTACTCACTAGCCTTACTGACGCCGGCATCCAACTAAACTTGAAAAAATGTTACTTCGGTGCAACGCAGCTCACAATATTAGGCCATGTCATCTCCAAAGACGGCGTTCTTCCTGACCCTGCCAAACTTCGCGCCGTCGCTGACTTCCCCAAACCAACCACCTTAAAAGAACTTCGCAGTTTTATAGGCTTATGCTCATATTTTCGCCGCTTCATCCGAAATTTCGCCAATATCATCGCCCCTTTAACACAGCTTCTTGCCGGCAGCCCGAACCTTTCGTCTTGGTCCCCCGCCTGCGATACCGCGTTCAGCAGTTTACGCCGCCTGCTGGTCTCTCCCCCCATCCTTCGCCATTTTGATCCCGCCTGTCCGACAGAAGTTCACACTGACGCGAGCGGTGTGGGCTTGGGCGCAGTTCTTGCCCAGCGAAAGCCTGGGTATCCGGAATACGTCGTCGCTTACGCCAGCCGCGCCCTCACCAAGGCGGAATCAAACTATTCTGTCACAGAAAAAGAATGTCTCGCTATCATTTGGGCAATTGCCAAGTTCCGCCCTTACATTTACGGCCGGCCCTTCTATGTCGTCACAGACCACCACGCCCTATGCTGGCTATCCTCCCTCAAAGATCCTTCTGGCCGACTCGCCCGCTGGGCTTTACGTCTCCAGGAGTTTGATATACACGTCATTTATCGCCCCGGCCGCAAGCACTCGGACGCCGACGCACTTTCTCGTTCACCACTCCCATGCGAGTCAACCTCGGCCCTCGTCTGTGCCTACGAATTCTCTTCGTTCAACATCCCTGATATGCTCTCCGAACAACTGAAGGATCCTTGGATCACCTCGCTGCTAAACTTCCTGAACACTCCCTCGCCGCATCATTCGACCCGGACCCTTCGCCGTCAAGCCCACCACTTCGTCGTTCGTGATGGCCTCTTATACCGCCGTAATTACCTCCCCGACGGCCGGAAGTGGCTGTTGGTCATCCCTCGACACCTCCGTGCTACAATCTGTGCCTCTTTTCACGCCGCTCCACAATGCTGCCACGCCGGTGTACTGAAAACATATGCTCGCCTTCGTCAGCGATTCTACTGGCGAGGTAGGTACCGCTACATACGTCAATACATTCGGTAATGCACCGCCTGCCAACGTCGCAAGAAACCTCCCCACTCCGCCGCCGCTCCTTTGCAGCCGTTACCTTGCCCTGGCCGTCCCTTTGACCGCGTCGGCATTGATCTTTATGGCCCGCTTCCAACTACTTCGGCTAATAATCGGTGGATCATCGTTGCCGTTGACCATCTCACCCGTTACGTCGAAACGTCGGCTCTGAAATCTGCTACCGCAAACGATGTCGCTCACTTCATTCTGCACAGTCTTGTTCTTCGTCACGGCGCCCCGAAAGAACTTCTAAGTGCCCGCGGCCGTGTTTTTCTCTCGGACGCCGTCGAGGCCCTGCTCAAGCAATGCCAAATCGTTCATCGCTACACCAGCGCCTATCACCCCCAGACCAACGGCATGACTGAGCGGTTCAACCGCACTCTGAGTGACATGCTCGCCATGTACGTTGACACCGCCCACTCCAACTGGGATCAAGTGCTCCCGTTCGTCACGTACGCGTATAACACAGCTACTCAGACAACAACGGGGTTTTCTCCTTTCATCCTCTTATATGGCCGGGAGCCTACATCCACCATGGACACCATCCTTCCTTATCACCCTGACCCTTCCGAGACCACCTTACTCTCCGAAGCTCACCTGTATGCCGAAGAATGCCGGCAACTTGCCCGCTCTTTCACCACACAGCAACAATGGGATCAGAAGCACCGTCGGGATTTCCCGGACCCTCCAGCGTCATACCCATCTGGCGCCCTCGTTTGGCTCTGGGTGCCTTCCTCCACTCCCGGCCTCGCCACGAAACTACTGTCTCGCTTTCACGGACCTTACCGGGTTGTCCACCAAACTTCTCCGGTGACTTATATCGTTGAGCCGCTCGTTCCCTCTTCGGACCACCGTCGCCGGGGGCGCGAAACTGTGCACGTTGAGCGCCTCAAGCCATACTATGACCCGCCCATCCTCTCCTCTCCGTAAGTCGCCAGGATGGCTCCTTTTTCGGAGGGAGAGTAATTGTAATGGGACCGACAGGCGCAGCGCAGCGAAGAAGCGGACGAGTTCAAGCGGGACAACGAAGAAGCAGACGAAGTGCAGCTGGGTTTTTCGAACGACGCCTGTGAGTGTGCCCGTCGTGTCGCCGGTCAACCGAGACCAACCGACCTGTGCTTCAAATAAACGCCTTGACAATATATATATATATATATATATATATATATATATATATATATATATATATATATATATATATATATATATATCTTCCAGTATTCTGACATACGCCGCATGTATACCCTCCTTACGCAAAGCCTGTATGACTGCTGAGGTTCCAACAGAGTTGAATGCTTTCTCGTATTCAATGAAGGCTATATATAGAGGTTGATATATCTCGCATTTCTGTATCACCTGATTGATAGTGCGAGTTTACGAAAGCCTGCCCGATCATTTGGTTGATTAAAGTCTAAGGTTGCCTGACCTTATTAGCGATTACCTTAGTAAATACCTTGCATCCTACGGACAGTAAGCTGATCCGGTCTGTAATTTTTCAAGTCCTTGGCGTCTCCTTTCGTATGAATTAAGATAATGTTCGCATTCTTCCAAGCTTTTGGTACAGTCGAGGTCATAAGGCAGTGGGTATACAGGGTGGCTAGTTTTTCTAGCACGATCTTTTCTCCGTCCTTCAACATATCTGCTCTTACCGGATCCTCCCCAGCTGCTTTTCTCCTTTCCATTGCTCCTAAGGCTTTCTTTGCTTCCTCTTTTGTTACTGGTGGGATGACGCATTGCTGTGCGCTACTGTCTCTCATTAACGTTATGATTACATTGGCTACTGTACAGGTCTCTGTAGAACTCTTCGGCTACGTTAACTATCTTATCCATATTGCTAATGACATTGCCCTCCATTTATTTTAACGCATACATCTGCTTTTTACCTATGCCTAGTTTCCTCTTCCCTGTTTTTAGGCTACCTCCGTTCTTTAGAGAATGCTGCATTCTCTCCATATTAAACTTTCTTATGTCGGCTACCCCACCCCCCTGCCCTTATTTATTAACTGCGATAGCTCTGCCAGTTCTTTTCTGGCGGTACGGTTAGACGCCCTCATGCTTTAGCGTTTCTTAATCAGATCTTTTGTCACCTGAGATAGCTTGCCGGTATGCTTTCGAACCATCCTACCGCCTACTTCTACTGCGCATCAGATTACCGTTCATTGTATAAACATCAAGTTCGTCCTTCTCAGTTAAAACCGAATATCTGTTCGGCAGCGATATCCTGAATTTCTGTACTATCCCTCTTGCCGCTAAGTCATTCATGGACTTCCTCTTCCCTGGCTCCTTCCATTCCCTCTTCAAGTCTAAGCTAATTCGAGACCTAACCATTCCGTTTGCGCTACAGCGCACTTTTCCGACGACGGTCACATTCTGAACGATGCCAGCTTGAGCGCATAGTATGAATTTGATTTAATTTTCGATTCACCATTGAGGCTCTCCCAGGACCACTTTCTGTTCTCTCGTTTGCGGAAGAAGGTTTTAATGATCCGTAAATTATTGCTATCTGTGAATTCGACTAATAACTATCCCCGGCTATTCCTAGAACCTATCCCTTAGTCACCTAGCGCCTGGTCGCCAGCCTGCATCATGCCCACGTTCGCCATGAAGTCGCCCATCTGTACAGTATAGTGTGATTTTACTTTATTCACTGCCGATTTTACGTCTCCATAGAAGCTTTCAACGGTCTGGTCGTCATGGCTGGATGTAGGCGCGTAGACCTGCACCCATTTCATCTTGTAACTCCAATTGAGCCTAGCTTCAATAGGTGCTACCCTCTCATTAATACTATACAAATCCTCTATGAAACCAGCTTTATACTGATTAATGAGTTATCCCACGGGTAGTTCTCGTCAATCCGCTAATCTACGATAACACATTATGTGTCCGACCTTTATCATTGCATTCGCCTCACCTTCTAACTTCACTTATTCCTATGGCATCCCATTTAATTCCCGCTAGTTCCTCGAACAGCCCTGCTAAGCTAGCCTCACTAGATAAAGTTCTAGCGTTAAACGCTGCCAGGTTCTGATTTCAATGGTGGCCTGTCCGGAACCAGAAATTCTTAGCAGCCTCCGCTGCGTCACTGCACTGACCGCCGCCGTGGTCAGTTGCTCCGCAGCCGCTGGGGACGGAGGGCCGAGGGTTTATTGGTTTGTTCATAGAAGGTTTATAGAACACTTATTTGCCAGCTCCGAACTGTGCGTCAGGAGCAAGGGCAGGAATCCAACTTTTTTTTCTTGTTACAAATCGCCTATAGAAAACAATTTAACCGTGCCGCAATCACTGAAGAAGCTTACACAACAGCCACCACATATTTCAACCCGGACTTAAATTGTGAAAACTGCAAAAAAATTCCAAGTGAACGTAACGTACATGGAAAACGAAGTGTGAGACATCAGGTGCCACACACATAAAAGCATATAGCCACTGCGTGTAATACGGTGCGATTTCTGATTAAATACTGCAACTGCAAACAAATACATCTAAAAATCTAAACGATAAGGCACGTTTGCACCAATCGAAGCGCTCACCTTTAGCTGGACCTTGTTCCGTCAATTGACCCCCTTGGACGGAGGGGTAGCTACACTTGTCCCTTGTGCCCCTGTGTCCAAGACAGGGCGTGCTCGGTGCTGCCGATATGTTGAGACTTTCTTGGGTGCCGCCGAACCACCACCTTTCGCTGGGGAGGCGTTCCTCAGCTCCTTCAAAGCGGAGCGGCCCGTGTCGGCGTCAAACTTCGGTTTCCAGGGCTTGCTGGCCTCCGACATGGAGTCATCCACCTTCTCAATTTCCTTCTTGAATCGATCCTTCTGCGACCGAGTACTCGGCGGTGAATACAGGTCGCCACTCCTGTCGCCTCCTTCCGAGGGTTAGTCACGGGCTCAGAGGGCTTGCTGGTGTTCGGCGACTGCTTGCTTCCTAGTGCTTCTCCTGCTGATATCGCTGTGGTCGGCTTGCGGTTGCCGGCGTATGTTTACTTTATTTCAGTATGAAGGCCGAAGGCTTACCAGGGCGTTGCTGTACACGAGGTGATCTTGCTGAAGGCTGCTGCTTTGGCTGCGCGGTGCACCCAGTGCAGGAGCTTTTCTAGGACACATGCAGCGCCGCCTAGTATCTGAGGACCTTTTACGGTTTTGATCTCACCCTTCAATGAAGGTAGCTGAGAGACTATGACTTTTACGATTACGTTGCTCCTCAAAAGAAAAACCATATGTTAGCGACTTGCCAAGACTCGTGTGAACACGTCCCAATGTTCACAAAGTTAAAAAAAATTCAAGCTGGGCACATTTTAATTTCTATTTTTTTCCCGCATGTAAAAGAAGAAGTGTTCAGAAAATTGCCTCCTTGCACATGCACACAGTGGCTCGTTTTGGCGAAACAATGATGTGCACCTTTCAAGTCGAGCACCTCGAGCCATTGTTAAGAACAAAAATAGATAGAGCGTAGAATTAAGCCCGCCTCAAAGGTACTGCCTGTAGCGTTACAGGGTTAATGCCCAAATATGTAGAATTGGTTATCCTCTACAGAACATTCGTAGATCCCTCGAAGTCCTCATAGCCCTCCTGACGATGATGCGCAGCGGTAAATTAAGTTATGCTTCAGTGCCCTGCGCATTGTTGAAGCTTGTTCGACCCAGGTTCCCCGCGAAGGGCAACCTGTCCCGACCAATAATTACTTTTTCTGCCACCTGCCACGGTGCGCAGTTGGCCCACAAATTTGGTTGTCAGGTTGTGATGACGCAGCAAGGTCACGTGCCCCATGTTGCCCGCCTGCCTCCTAGGTTACTACTCTGGGGATTTTTCCGGGATTTTTCGCTGAGCGTCAACGACGACAACGCCTAATTTTCTGCGACAGGAGCTCCTCAACACTGACGCACTCGTATGGCGTCTGAGCAAGGGGGTACTGCCCCCACTCTTCTAAGCGAGAAATTTTCCGCAGGCAAACGGCGTCCTCCCGCCCCCCCCCCTCCTTTTGTAGCTATAGCTGCACTACGCTAGTACTTCCACCCTTCAGCGTGGCACCCCTTGAGCTGCGTGGCCGCCCTTGATATCCGTGGCGGCGCCGTGGTTGGTCATGTGGTTAATCACGTGGTGCGGAGCTGCTGCTGCGGCCGGTGGCGCGGCTCTCCGGCGATACCGAATGTGGGGATGGGGGAGTGGGGAGGAGAGACAGGGGGAGAGAGTGAATCCACTTCCAGGGGAGACGATGAAAAATAAACGCCCAGCATATTGGAGCGGCGAAAGACTGAGTTGCAATTCTACTGAGCCAGTTGCACTAGGCCAGATGAAGCTCTCGCGTCAATCAAGGTTTAGGCATAGCTAATCCACAGCGAATTCTATTCATTTATTGTTTGCCCAAGGTCACCCTCAAGGTCAAGCATCACACAAACCAGTGAGCCAGTTTGAGCTCGTGAAGTAGTGCTCTCGCACTTAAATCCCCAGAGAAGCAACCTATATGGAAGCAACCACGTAGGTGGAAGACATCGCCGATGTAACGTGGCCTTGTGGCATCTTGGCAACCTGCCCACCTTGGCATGTGGCAGCTTAATTAATTATTGGTGGCGGCAGGTTGTTCGAAACCTGGGTCGCAGAAGCTCTACTGGTGGCCGCACCTGCCATCGCAGGGCCGTGGCGCATGGACTAACAACTGCACCACTGTGTCAGGACTGGTAAGAGGGACTCCAAGGGATCCGTGTATGTTAAGTAGGGAATGACCAATGCCGCATATATCGGCATCAACCCATTAACGGTATCGCGTCATACCCTTAAAGCATAGCGTAATTGTCATCTGAATTTTTTGTTTTTCTTGCTGCTAATCACAATCTGTAGGAATTCACTTATGCTGCGGTTACACCCAGCTTTTGCTGGATACACCTGCAATTCTAACGCGATAACGTTAAAGGGCCCGCTGTCAAGAAAATACGGCACAAATCACGAGCGTGACTCAAGCAGGCGGTGCTAGAGAACGACCTATAGTCGGATACAACTTAAAGAGTGCCTGACAAGGGTGTTTGAGGTTGTCTCTAAAATGCCCGTATTATGTAGAGTACAGGCAGGCGAGCGTTCACGTCACGTACGAGACCTCAAGAGCGAGCCGATAATTTACAACAAAATTTTTAGAACTCCAAATTCCGCGGCTAGCGGCTACCTGCGGTGCTGGGCTTTCGCCCGAATCCGCGCTCGTTTCGTCATGTCGCGCTCGATACGGCATCAGCGCTCTGCTGTCGTTGCCCATGGAAACGCGCGCCGCTTGTGTTTTTCCTCGTGATGTTCTTTTCGGCTCGCGCCATTTTCGCCTGTCCTGGCCGCAGCGGACGTAGCACGCATTGTTTTCTGTGCTATGCGCTCGCGTTATTCCTGGCTGCTCTGCACTTAACTGCAGTAAAAGGCGTAAGGACGGCTTCGCCGTTTTTATGATCCCGCAAGGAGAGCGCGCTCGCTTGCGGATGAAGCAGTGGCTTCTCAACACTCGCAGAATGGACTTCGTTCCGACGACGAACAGCGTAGCAGCACCGTAGATACTCATTTTTACTGTGAACAGCAAGCATCTGAATACATGAGCTTGAACACACCTTTCCTGAACATGTTAGAAGGCTTTTTTTTTACTGTAACCCAAAAAATGCCTTGCAGAGGAGTTATTTCAAGCTTGTTCTCTGATATCCACATGCCTCAAGCGAAGCAAAGGGATGATCAGCGCCAGCTACTCCATGTTGTACATCTCCTATTGCTACATTTGTCTCGAATACCGCTGCCATGCATTAGTGGGTGGTGATTGCAGTTTAATTGCTATTGGCTGAAGTACAGACTCTATTGACAGATTTGCATAGTGTTCGCGGATGCTTTTATTTGACATCTGCTACTATGTAGTGAACCGAGCCTTCGACTCGGGTTGTGAAAATATTTCTGTGCATTTTTTGGAGCGAAAGCACTAATCCGGGGGGTGGTACTCCGCGCCAAATCTTGTCTTGCTTATCTGTAAAACAACTGCGTAGCTGCGGTTGTATAGGCACCGTATAACATTTAGCCAAGCATAGTGATGACACTTTGCCTATACATGATAGACACTTCCTGGGTCAATCATGACCCGACAATGACTTGGACTTTGGTGGCCCGGGCTACCGCCAAAATTCGACACAATCAACCCAAATATTGACCTTGACCAAATGGCACCGAAATTGGCATGCAACTATAATGGATCACGCCCCAAATTTAGCCGCACCCAAATTTGGGCCGAGCCAGTGCCAAAATTCAGTCGTCAGTGCAATTTGGCCTGCAGTTCACGTCCACACCTTCATTAATCACTTTTCACTAATAAGGGGTCGGTAAACAGGTGTCACTATTTAGTCCTTTACTACCTGAAGTTCAATTATGCTGCTAATGTGATTACATTCATGTAATTTTTAGCCGTTTCTTTCACTAATTACTTCTAACTTATTAAGATCGATAGTTAGGTATTACTATTTAGCTCTTTACGTTAGCTCTTGGTTAACAATTAGCCTTGTATAGGACTCCTTATACCAGTCTTATGCCCCTAAGCAAAACATCCCCAATATTTGCATGCTCTAAGATCGCAACCAAGAAATCGTGACGAACTTTATCAAAAGCCTCGGCAAAGTCAATCTGAATTAGAGCTAATAGTCCGATATCATCTGGCACTGTTTCCACTACTGAACGCGCAATCTGAATATGGCTTTGGATCCTGCGGGCTCCGATACCGCAGACCTGATGCGTGCCTATTAAGTGAGCGACAACTACCTGGAGATGATTCCAAAGAATCTTTGCAAAAAGTTTGTAATCTACATTACAGAGGGAAATTGGACGATATCCCTCAACTGTTTTCAGCCGATTTCAATCTGCGCTTTTTGGATTTAATACAGTATGCCCAGAAAAGAAAGTGGGGGAAAAAACCAAAATCATAACAAGCCTGGAAAACCTCCATCAATACAGGAGCTAGGCAAGTGGGAAATATTTTGTAGAGCTCGCTCGTAATGCCATCTGGCTGAGGATGCGCTACCGAGTCAGGTGGCTGCATGAGCAAAGCCGCTGTCTTTTTAATGCTGCGCAGAAAATGCGCCCTTGGTGTCTTTATAGGACTACGAGCCGAGATGAAAGAATATAAAAAATGGAGTGTATAGAAAGCAGCTAAAATAAAATGTTGAACGAAGGTCTGTTAAATAAAGTCATCGTTTTCTCCACGCACAAAGAAAGATTAGGGCTCCGCCTCATTGGAAACGTTTTTCGGGTTATTTACAAGCTGGAGATGCTACATGAAGACCTGCTATAGCACCTGTGTGCATAAAAATGCAAATAGGTCCAGATTTATTGCAGCTTTCGCTAAAACCGGCTGGCAGGGGAGGTGGTGGTATGAGACAGTTTCATGTGCATTGACTTTTATTGATTATCCCCCCCCCCCAAAAAAAAAAGAATTAAAAAAATGGTACACTGTGGCAGGAGGAAGACCGGCCTCGTCTCTCATGCCTCGTCCGCGAGGAAAGTGGGGACCGATTGAGTGTACCCGAGTTGGAGAGCAGGAATCCAGCTAATCACGGAGGCCGACGCTCTGGAGCTACTCATTCCCCACCTCTCCTGCACCTCGACATTGACGTCCATTGCCAACGGGCGGTGTGCCACACACGCGGGGGAGGTGGTTCATAGTGCCCTTTTAAAATCGATCATATGCATCAATAGCATCAGCAGCCGCGTGTTGGTCGCGTTATCGCTATGAGCTGAACGCCTCGGCGCATCTCACAGCTCCTGACTGTTTCGCATGACTAGCCAAGCATCCGTAGCACAGCCAGTGCTCGGGCGGTAAAGCATAGGAGGTTCTCGAACAGTGAAAAATGCCTGGTGTAGAGGGGCAATGATGTGCCCTCCATTCAACTACTCTTCTCACTAATAATGAAATATATGGCTCTTTCTGGCTAGGATGATGTTTGTCCGGCAGCAAAATACACATTTATTGCCCAAAAAGTTGTACTTGAAATATTTCCGCCACTCGATTGAAATTCGTGGCGCCGATGCGAAAGAGGACTCCATGATCGTTGTCTGAAAATGAGCAGCTATGTACCTTGGCCTCAGAGACCTGCGTATGAACTGACAAACAGCAGTTTGCTTGCGAAAACAGTCCGCACTTGGTGATGGCTGTGTTTCATATCTTCATATTTTCCTTGTTATAAAGGCTCAGTTTTGATTAAATTTGCCCATTTGTGATTATAACCTGGCAATCAATCGACCCTGGCCATTTTAATTTTGGTCTTAAACGTCCCTCTCAAGAGTGAATGTTGTTTGCGTTTCTTCACGAAAACTGTTCATGCACAACTCTTGCGAAGGCTGGTTGCTCAGCGATATTCGCGATGTCCTCAGGGCGCCATGCGACAAACAGAAAGAAGCCGCAGTGTAGCACACCTCTGTGCAAAGGCAGCCCTTCCTCATCAGGCTCCTCCACTCGCTGTAGCGGTGACAGAATAGCAGTGATACAAGCTCGGCGCATCAGATGAAGTGCCTTGAGATACTGGCTGCCCGCATTCAACGCATCAGCCATGTCGGTTCAGCTAACTCCACCGAGATTTGCGCAAGTCTTCATGAACGTATGGTAGATAATATAGGGCCGGCATGCTTGAAATTTAAAGCATTGTTTAGCACCGGCTCAACTATTTCAAACTCGCGTTTTGTTCTGGTGTGAAAAAAGGTCGGAAATCTTTTTCTCCATAATTAGCATCCCTTATTTGAGAAAACAACATGAATAGCTAAAAATCTAGAAATCACTGACGCAAGCGGAATCGCACCCTTATTCTTATACTAAATATATTATTGCATGACGCTGCACAAATATTTAATTCGCGTAACATCTGTATGGCTTCCACAAAGAAAACTCAGATACAGATAACAATGTGCTTTAGTAAATTTTTCCGCCGCGCCAGAAACAAAAAAAAAAGAAGCGACAACACGACACAGCACTTCCTTGGCGGGCCGTAGAACTTTGCAACGTCTGTTTTATTCCTTGTTCTCGGAAAGCAATTCTTTTAGTATAGAGGAAATGGCCCTGCAATGTATTCGGTTTTCAAATGTAGCCACAATGACTCCAAAATGTAGCCAGCATAACTGTCTTGGTGGTAACAGTGCTATACGCTTTGAGAAAATGTCTAAAAAGTCGCTTGCACAATCGTAGACGCCGTGCCGAACGGACGGAGAGATTGGTTGGTTCATTGATTGAGTATTGATTGATTGATTGATTGATTGCTGTTTCCACCATGCTCAGCTTTTTTCCCTTTTCTTTTTGTTTAACTGTGTTATAAGTTCATAAAATTTGCAATGTCCCTTAAATACGCCGTCTTACACTTTTAACCTTATATCGCCTCTATACTTTTGACCCACCAATCTTCCAAACGCTTTTTGCTAATTTCCACCGCATATTTATTTACATTACCATTGTTATCTCTAAACCCTAGGGCCTCATGAAGAGTGACTGCCTGCGCAGACATCTGGATGGATACCATCACATTTTAGTATGATGTGTTCTTCAGTTTCTGCAGATTTACCACACACAGCTCATGTGTCATCTTTATCGTTAAATTTTATTTTGTAGCTGCGAGTCTCTAGACACCCTGACCTAGCTTCAAAGAGTAGGGCTCTGCCTCTTGAGTTATCATCAAACGCCTCCTTCCTGATCTGCGTTTTCCAGTAACGATACAGTTCTACACTATGCTTCTTTTCTAATGAATTTTTCCAATTTTTACCTTACGCGGTTTTTAACCTTTCGTTTAATGCTCTTTCTTTCTCCGTCCACGTGTCTGGCATAATTACTGGTCAGCTTCATAGTTCTTTTCCGCCAATGTAAGTCAACGCTCTTTCTGTATAAGTATTTACATACCTTACCTGTCCACCTGTTATCGTCCATTTTCCTCAGGCGTTCTTCATACCGTATTTCACTCTGAGCTTGTCGTGCTTGGATTGATGTCATGCCCGTAATCCCCTGCACTGCCTCGTTTTTGGTTTTGCCGTCGACCCCTAGTGTTACTCCAACAACACCTCTCTGATTTACTTCAAATCACGTTTCAACTTCTGCCCTTAAGCAGAGAAGCGGATTCGCAAAAGTAAGCCCCGCAACCATTATTCCTTTCCAAATACCGCTCAGTACATTATTCCTTTCCAAATACCTCTCAGTACTATATTAGTTTGAGCCCCATAATGCCTTTTGTTTCATAATCCCGCCATCTTTTCGCCCTTTTGCCATAGTAGACTGTTGCGTGCTTTTCCGTTTACATCTGCCCTTCGTTTACCCATTCCCCGAGATATTTTTAATCGGCCACTCTGGGTATTTCATGGCCTTGTAATGTAAGCACCTGATCACTTGTATCGTTGAAAATCGTCACACCTGACTTAGTTGCGCTTAAACCTAGAGTGCCTCCTTCGTCTCCACAACAAATAACCAGAGTTTGCAAATCTTCCTGGCTATTCACTAACAGTACAATATCATCCACATACTTTAAACCCGATAGTCGTTGCTCAAGAACCTTTCCACCTAATCGGTACGGCAGATTATAACCTAGATTGCTTCATTGTAGCCTTCTTTCTATATTTATCACATAAAGCATGAACAGCAGCAGTGATGGAGTACAACCTTGTCTTAATCATTTTTGTACCTCGACCAGTTGTCGTAGCTTTAATTCCTTCCATTGTAATTTCAAGTTTATTTTATCGGTGTATTTCCAGCAGAAAATCAATTAGGTCATGACCGATACCTTCATCTTTTGATATGTACCACAGTTGTTCCCTGTAAACGTTGTCGTATGAATCACTTGTGTCCAGGAGGGTTAAATACAGAGATCTGTCTTCCGCCTTTGCTATTTCTATCCATTGGGTAAGCACGAACAGGCTATCATCTAAGGGCATACCCCTCTTGAGCCCGTTCTGAAGTTCTCTGAGTAATCTATTACTTTCTACCCAGGAGTGCATTTTTAATTTCGCCGCCTGCATCGCCAGCCTGTATATAACTGATGTTATCGCAATCGGCCGTAAGGAATTTAAGTGTATCTTGTCTGTTTTCTCTTTATAAATCAAATTAATTTTACTCTGTTTCCGGCTGTGCGGAGTTTATTGGTTAGCGCCGTCTGCAATGTTTTCATAGGCGTTTCCTTGCCTCCTGGCCCAAGTGTCGTGCGTATTAAGCGCCATCTGGGGACGTACTGATTAGGATATCTTGATTCAGAAGGGAAGATATTTTTTAAACTTTCGCGTATTGATTTCACCAGTGACTGATTGTAATCCCGCTCAGAGATTTCACCAGTTTCTTAAGCATTCAATTATAAATAAGTAAAATGCATACTTTTCGTACACTGTCATTTCTCGACATTGGTGTCAGTTGCATTAAGGGGCGAAACTACAACTAAATTGAAGTCTTGATGGACAGATGATATTTCAAGGATACCAGATATGTATTTGTCTCGACAACAGTGCTTATTCAGTGAACGAGTAACGTAAATTCTAGAGCCGTGAAACCAAGGATACATTTCTCGTCGCAGCTGAAAATTATCATTATAGCGCGTACGTTGATTCTCTGCTTTTATTGACAGTTTGCACGAACTATAGCAGAACTCAGAGCACACTAAAGCAAGTTGTTTTTGTCGAGTTGGGGACCTATTTGAACTGGTTGCGGCATGATCCAATACAAACAGTATGGAAACGGCCAGGCAGAAAGCATAACTTCACACTCGGGCAGCCCAGGCGCGCGAATCTCTCCTCTGAAGAGGAGCCCCGTCGCACTGAATGCGAATTCGCTCCTTGAGCCCAAAGGTTTCTCGGCCAAAGGAACAACTCTCCGCGCTCAGTGAGCGTGGGAAAAATCCAACCGTCCGCATCGTTGAACTCCTCTGAGATTGTGAAATCTTGGACGGTAAAATTTACATGTATTCAACCTCGTAGATTCTTCCTGAAGGCTACGTGTGTTTGTAATTGTGAGTTCAGGAGATTACTTTGGCACGGCCGCTTGATTGCATTGCTTATCAACCGGCTGTGACTATAGCCATATCTCTCAATGCATGCGCAGCCTTGACAGCAGTTGATATCCCCTTGATGGGGCGAACTGTATTCGACTTAATTTGAAAGCAGCGAATAGTCACTGCAACTCAGGCAAGTATAGTGGAATGTAAACTTTTTAATGTTGATTAAGATGGATGTTAATTGCGGAGTCATTTTATTTGTAGTCTCAATATTAAAACGATTTAGCATAGCGCAATCCGGCGCCGCTACCGCGATGCGCTTTTGAACTGCGCCTGTGCGCACGCGCTGATTAGTCCCGACGCGGCCGGCGCGCAAGGTGCTGGCGGGCACCTGGCTTCATCTGGCAGCTTCAGGGCGATATGCGCATGCTAATGGCACCACGCGGTAGTAGAGCGTGGTAGTGGACTCGGAACGTGCTAAGCTGAATACCTCTGTTGTTTTTGAGATAGCAGAAGACAAGATAACCACGTGCTACTGATGCAATCTGAACCCGCGACCTTCCAGATGTCGCACAGGGCACTCCACGGAACAAAATGGAGCTACGCATATCGCCCTGGAGAAGTACTTGTTCAATGCATCAACATTACTATGGCAATCACTACCAAAATGGGATCAAAAACAGTCACTCTCATATTCCACTAAAAGTGTGAATTAGCCATAGGGTTTTCGGATATCGGTACTTGCATTTTTGGATTAATTTCGCCGGTAATATTGTTTAGCTAGTCGGATTAACGCTATTTTTCACAAACTTAAACTTCCACCGCTATAACGCGTACTGAGCACGGCATTTGGATAGTGCCAATAGTAAACCTTTTCTTCGATTGCTGGCGGTATGTTCGGTGGCATCGATTTGTTTCCAGCTTTGTGTTTGTATTTTTCACAGCGGACGTAGCTCCGCATTGAAAAGCCTCGAGTAGTGTTACGAGCTGTTGCTCATAATAATCTGCAGGCCGTACAGTCAACCAAAGGTTTCCCAGTGGTACCACTTCATTAGTTAGTCGACAGGTTTTCTAGGCACTATCGAAATTTTTTTCTCAACTAGTATCCCAGTGAGGTGTGTTCGGTTCAGTTGAAGTACTGCAAAAGGAAGCGGAGGTCCGCAGCCTTTCTCACTAATACAGATATAGGATTTTTAGGCTCTGAGCATGAATGTAACGTGGTCAATGCGAGGCGCAATTAACTTGCGTGACAAAATCTCTGTCCTGTGTGGCTTCATGGATCTTGGTGTCAAGTGTCTATTCACTTCACTTCACTTCACTTTATTACCTTAAAGACCCCACTTTGGGGGTGTTACATAAGGGGTGGGAGTACAAATATGGGTTGAATATGGTTGCTTACATGATATTTATGAAATGCATATTTAAATTGTTCACAAAACTTGATTGGCAGGTGATGGCATCAACGTCGTGGGGAAAGCCATTCCAATCTTTAGCAGTGCGAAGAAAAAAGGATGCGGAAAAATTGACGGTGCGGGAGCGTTGGCATGACACTTGCAGTGGATGGCCGGTGCGATGAGATATGCGAGCGGGCGGTGTGATGTAGGGTGGTTGTCCGAGGGAACTGTAAAAAAACTTATGAAACAGACTAAGAGAAGCAATGCGACGACGATGGGCAAGAGTTGATAAACCTGATTGTCGTTTAAGTGACGATACACTGATGTCGTATGAATAGGCAGAATGAATGAACCTCGTGGCGCGATTTTGGACAGATTCTAGTGAACTGATGAGATATGCTTGTTGCGGGCTCCAGATAGCAGATGCGTATTCTAGTTTTGGTCGAATGAGTGATTGGTAGGCGAGAAGTTTAATACTTTGAGGGGCGTGCCGTAGGTGACGTTTCAAAAAACCCAATGACCGGTTAGCTGATGCGACGATGTTCGTTACATGAGAGTGCCAGGAGAGATCCTGGCACAAGGTGACACCTAGGTACTTGTATGAGTATACAGATTCTAGTGGAACGTTAGCAACGGAGTAAGAGAAAATATGGGGGTTACGCCGGCGGTGAAAAGATACGAGTTTACATTTATTAGGATTAAGCGACATTAGCCAGTCATCGCACCAGGCGTGCACTGTGTCAATGTCGTTTTGCAGCTGTGATTGGTCAAAGGTGTTGGAAATCGTGTGGTAAATAACGCAGTCGTCTGCAAACAGACGAACATTGCAAACCAGGTTTGAGGGTAAGTCGTTTATGTAGATTAAGAATAGGAGGGGAGCAAGTACAGAACCTTGGGGTACGCCTGATGTTACTGGAAGAGGGTTGGAACTCTGGCTATTAACGAGAACAAACTGGGAGCGCTTAGAAAGGAATTCTTCGATCCACAATAAGACGTTAGGATGCAGTTTTAGCATGGTTAGTTTTAGCAGTAAACGCCTGTGGGGAACGTTATCAAATGCTTTAGCAAAGTCTAGAAAAATAGCGTCAGTTTGTAAATTTAGGTCGAGGTTAGAGTGAACGTCATGAAGAAAGACGGCCAGTTGAGTTTCACATGACAAACCATTGCGAAACCCGTGTTGTGAGGGATGAAAGAAGTTGATAGCGTCAAGAAAGTCCATGATTTGAGAATAGATGACGTGTTCCATGATTTTGCAAGGTATGCTGGTTAATGATATCGGACGGTAATTTAAAGGAGAATCTTTGTTACCGGACTTAAAGACGGGAATGACCTTTCCCACTTTCCAGTCATCCGGAATGGAACCTGTAGAAAGCGACTGTGAAAACAATAACAATAACTACATTGCAGAAATATTATTAGTGTTGCGCAGTATTTTGGAGTTAATTTCGTCGACGCCGGCCGATGATGAAGTTTTAAGGTGTTCAATGAGCGAGGTAATGCCGGCTTCAGAAAACGCGATAGCAGGCATGCTGGACTCTATATTGACGGCGAAAGTTGCAGTTGGTGGGTGAATTTCATTAGTGAACACAGATGAAAAGGCGTTATTAAAAATGTCAGCGCACTCAATGTCATCAGCTTCCTCTCCAGACTCTTTAGTTAGAGTGATGGTATGTGCCGGGTGCTCACTTATGACCTGCCAAAACTTTCTGGGATTGGAAGTCAACAATTTGGGGAGGTCGTTGTGAAGGAAAGAGTATTTTGCGTAGCGAATTTCTGATAGGTAGGTGCGTTCGGCTGTATAGTATTTTTCCCATGCGCACTCGTCGTATTGCTTTAATTTTGCCGCACGGAAAAGGCGCTTCTTTTTATTGTCGAGTCTTTTTATCGTTTTGGTATACCATGGTTTCTGGCGGTCCGAGTGGAAGCTTATTTTGGGGATGTATCTATCGGTTAGTTCGCTAACCTTTTTCTTAAAACGGGACCAATTGTCATTTACTGAATTATCGTGAAAAGATGCTTCAAATGTTGTGAGATATTGGTTTAATTCAAGACTAAAGGCTTCATAGTTTCCTTTGTCGTAGAGGCGAATAGTTTTGTTTTGATTCTGGCGTCGTGATGGGTGGAACTCAAATGTGGCGTGGATTACTTTATGGTCGCTGATTTCGCGTAGATAAGTGATAGATGAGAGGGCTTCCGGGTGGGTAGTCAGGATTAGATCTAGGATGTTTGCACCGCGGGTCGGTTCAGATACCACTTGAGTTAAGTTGAAGTTTAGGCAGACCTCGATAAAATCATTCGCTTCCCTGTTGCCGACAGCTGTCTGAGTCTGCCAGTTGATTTCTGGAAAATTGAAGTCTCCAAAAAGAATGATATGCCCTTTTGGGTATTTCCTTGTTAATTGGCTGATCACGTCGTTAAGAATTCGAGAGAAATCGGAGTTGGTATTTGGCGCTCTATAACAAACGCCCAGCAGTACGGTTTGGGGCGCAGCGCGACAAAGTAGCCATACTATCTCAAGGTCTGATGGAATATTAATAACTGTACACGAGAACTGATTGCTAACTGCGATGAAAACGCCTCCACCTCGAGCGGATGTGCGATCTTTGCGAAGAAGGTTAAAATTCGGTAAGTCAGCAAGAACTTCAGTATCGGTGATGCCATTAGTGAGCCATGTTTCGGTAAGTATCAGCAAGTTACTAGCAGATGAACACACAAGATTGGAGATGATTTCACGTTTCGGAAGAAAACTACGTATGTTTGTGAAAATCGCCGAAAAGGAAAGATTAGGCTGGGGGGTGGTAGGTACATGAGCGGCTGGGGGCTGGCGGCGCAGCAACCGCTATGGTATCTCTTTTACAGATTGCGATGGTTCGTCGAAGATATATCGTCGGGAACCGATGAACAGGGTTTTGTATCGCAAAGAAAAACGGTTAGTCTTGCTTTTGGCAAATGTAACTAGATGTTTGCGCACATTGCGAACGCGGCGTGAAAAATCTTCACCGACGGAGTAGTTAGTGTTCTTGAATTTGCGGCCATTAGCTAGAATTTCGTCCTTCGTTTTGAAAAGTGCGAATTTGGCAATTAACGGACGGCAGCGATCAGGTTCGTGGCGCCCAAGACGGTGAGTGCGGTCTATTGTTTTGGGGTCGAGGGTGATGTCCAAAAATTCGGAGCAATGGCGAATTAATAGCTTTTCAGAGTCGGCCCACGTTTCAGATGGGTCAGGGTCCGGAATGTTGTAGAATATGAGGTTGTTTCTTCGTGATTGGTTTTCTGCTTCGTCTATGCGATCCTCGAGATCACAGAGCTGGCGAGTTGCCTGGGTGGTGTGAGTGCTTAGGCCTTCTATCTCTGTGCGTAGTGACTGTATGGCTTGGTAATGACCTTCAAGAGCGCTGATGCGCCTGCTTAGATCAGAAATAAGGTTGTCTGTTGTTAGTAACTGGTTTTTGAGGTCTGTAACTTCCGCGATTAATGTCGACTGACCGGCGGACAATTTTTTAAGTTCCGTAACTACAGTTTCGAGTGAGGCAGGGCCGGGGTTAGTCTCTATGTCGCCGGACAACAAAAGCAAGGAAATAATGACATCAGAACACTCAGTGACAATGGCAAGGCAGCATTGCGGGCTCGGCAGCTGTATCAAAAAGTAATCACTAGATTTCTTAGCGTAAAGACAACATGGCTTACTAACCTGCATGGCGAAGCAGAACGGGTTAAGCGACCGCATCGTGGCACAGCCACCGAGCCCACAAAGCGACGCCGGTGGCCGAAGCTGCTTAAAAGCTGGAGCGGGAGAGGATGTTGATGGCGATGGTGTTTCCAACTGTCTGTCGAGGGTGCAGTGCACTGGTGAGGTCAGCGCACGATCGGGCGAAGCGGTGATGGCGCAAGGCTGGCACATATCGGTTCGGTTGAGAGCGGGCGTCCATTCCGGTGAGATGTCCGGTGGACAGGCAGCAAGAGGGGCGGGGAAAAGCGTGGTAATCCAGAGGGGAGCGATCACCTGCATGGCGAGGCAGAACGGGGTAAGCGACCGCATCGTGGCACAGCCACCGTAGAGATAGTCTCCAACCTCAGCTGATGAATGTCGCATTGCGTCTATATTTGTCACCTAACTGACAAACGTAATCATGCAGTGTAAACAATGACAGCGCCAAATAAAATTCTGCGATAACGAGACGACGATCGGAATGTTGTGACCTCTCAAAACATAATACGACCAAGGAGAGCAACGGTGTGTACAGAGACGTAAGGCAGTAGCTTCGGCTTCTATGAATGAAGCGTCATGCTCGGA
This sequence comes from Amblyomma americanum, assembly GCF_052857255.1. NCBI lineage: Eukaryota > Metazoa > Arthropoda > Arachnida > Ixodida > Ixodidae > Amblyomma > Amblyomma americanum. The sequence continues at coordinate 499,043,848 of NC_135497.1, forward strand.
AAAAGATTAGCAATCGTATACGAAAGAGCGGCGCCGCCTACCTTTTGCGCAGTAACATGCGCGAGGAAATGACTGACAATCAGGAACAGTAAAGCTGTTACGAAGCGCTTCTAGATGCTGCGTATATTTAAATGAGAAGCACTGAAAGCATTTCTCTTTCAGGTAGAAAGAAGTTAAATACTTATCAAAAAGTGGAACAGCAACGGATATCAGCACGGATATCGTGTCTATACAATCTTCTGGATGTCATCCAATCGTTTACACACGGATAAGCAATGATCCTTCAGCTTTCCTGGCAGCTCGGGTACCCGAAAACTGCTTATCAAGGTGCGAATCAATGTGTTTTGTGTCTAATTTTATGAATATACGAAATCACATCTCCTAGCAAGGCTGGTCTTTGTACTAAATTAGTTTGTTTCACAAAGTCTCTATTCAGGTCATTGCTGTTTAATAAATGAGAAATGCGCAGATTACCGTCACGAAGCGACACATGGGCTATATAGGGGAGGCCGCGTTGCAGTGCTCCGAATTAATTCAGACCACCGGGGATTCATCATTGTGCGCTGACGTAGCACAGTGCACACGGGTGCCACTTGCGTTTCGACTCCATCTGAACGCGATCGCCGCAGCCGGGATTTGAACCCGTGTCCTGCAGCAGAACAGCACACCTCTCTGACAACTTACCAACTCCGAGTCCAAAATCATGGAGGTCAGAATGTCTGTAAACAAAACAATTCGTGCTTGTTACGGCACTATGGACAATCCATTGTCAATCATTTTAACTCTTCACTTTCCGAACGGCCTTCTACGTAGGCACACTCTATGCGAGTTAGCATGGTAGCGCAGAATTTTCCACCGCCTTTGCGTTTTGGTGCCACAGTACACGGTGGCATGAATGGCAGAATATATGCCGGCAACGTTTGTATTGTAATAAATATGCTGCTGCATAATTTGCACGACTTTCGAATGGTCTGTGGAGCATTTTGTAGCAGAGCATTACTAAGGGCGGCAAGGTCCCTTCAGCAAGCGCATACTGCCATTCTTCGGAACTGACATCCACCAAGTCGAATAAGTTTAGAGCCTCAAGTATTTTGCCTTTTCGCGTGCATGCCGTTCCAGCTTTCTTTGAGATCGTCAGACGCTCAACAACGTCGGGGTCGGCGGAAAAGACGAACTCGGCGGGAGGAGCACCTGGGGAATTTTCGCACATCATTGTCACGTTTCTTAGCTAAAAGTGCGCTGCACTAGACACTCACGAGAAAAAAACCAGCGAGAAAAGACGCAAGACCAGAGGAAGGAGCCCACCAATTCCCGCTTCTGAATCACTAGCCACTCAAACGTCGCAAACGTCTCCACTAAACCGTTTCACTGATGACTTAATTTTGGTCTCACCCCCAGCGCGTATAGCGACGGAGTTCTGCTTCCGAGCACGAGAGCGCCTGGAGGTAGTATTTGTGATTCAGGTGGAATGCGTAAACGCCGTTGAGATGTCTGTGAACATCAAAGAACCCAGGCCACCGAAGTCAACTCTGTGCATTGCGCACCTGATATCGCCACAGCGTCGGCTGATTAGACTACTAAGCAATGTCAGGATGTAAGCGTATAGGCTCGTTGCCCCAAGTGGGGAGCGTGTGCGTTGAGGCCGACCGTGTATCTTTAAGAGGCGTAACAGTTAATCATGCTCTCGGCAGTCGTGCGGATGAAATAAAAACCTTGCAATGAGTGTATTTCGGCTCAGTAGCACCAAAGCGCCGCATCGTCGCTCTGTTCCGCCCATTCATGCAGCCCCAGCAAATAAAACACGAAGTAGCCCAAAATGATTCGATGTCGACAGCAGTTGCAGTCCTTGTTCCGTACACTCCGCGGCACCAAACGGTCGCGAAACATCTGGCGCCATCTGTCCGCATTCTAAAAAAGGGAAACAGCAGCGAACAAGGTCTTGGTGCGCCGCCGGGTGGAGTATCGCCACCGAAATACATTCTTACACAATGACCTGCCCGAATCTGTGATTTGGCCCCCGGCATGTACTTTTCATTTACACTTTCTCCTGATTTAGCAAAGCTAGTTGTTCGGTAAAAATAACGTTTTTTCATCAGTCCACAATCACTTAACATTGCTCTTTACACGCATAAAAGTGTTCCTGATAACACTCCCTCAGTGTTCAACTTAAGAGCGTTAGCTACGAGAGGTTCAAGTGTATACACCGGTGCGCGCAGAAAACATGGAAAATATCAAATCCAGGCATCCGCAGATGTTTCCTTACCGAAAACATCCTTCGATGACACAAGCCGCATCAGCTACCCCATTAATTTTTCCACTACTATAATGACTTTTAGCAACCTTCGCTATATCCGGTATATTTCCTTGGTGTATCAGTTATAAATTTTATAAACATGTGCATCACAACACGGTGGATCGTGTGATTCCATCCGGAACCCTCTGCGGCAAAGAGTTCGGCCGTAGCGTCCGTGTGAAGGTCCTCGTAATGAATGTTTTGGAGGCGGAAAGGTCGTCGTTCCGAATCACATATTTTGCGCTTCATCTCAATTAGGCATTGTTCCATTAAAGCCCTTCTCCTCCTCCATCAACTTGTAATTTTATATTCAAGAATATGCAAATTCATTTGACGCCACGTGGAGCATTCTGCGTCAAACGAGTGGCCCCCAAATTTTATGCAAATGGTGGTCCCGGAGGAGGGGGGGGGGGGGGTGAGGTCGCACTTCAATGGCCACTATACTGGCACATATACTCTTAGTCTCTATACTCGGACATTCTTTTAGTCTACTTTCATTAAGAACTAATTGCATACTAATTATGTTACCACCACAAAATATTTGTCCGTATATGTGCGCATTATCTCCCATTGCTCTGTTTAGCCGGCTTCTTTCACTACTATTCAGCCAAGAAATTTTCTGTAGCCCGCCAGTGATGAGGCCGAATCAACGACAGTCTATCTCTCTATCGCGGCCATTAACGGGCGATCAGTAAAGATTGGCATGAGATTGATAATGTATTGCCTAGCTGTACATCTCAGTGCATTTGCTTTAAGAGTTCTTTGAGAGGCAGTTGGTAAACCCTCCTGGCGTTAAAAAAAATGGCTGCGGTTAAGCTATAGTTAAACCTGGAATGGCGGAATAGCTCCTGGCCGAGTGGAACTCGATCAGTCGAATTGCAAAGCCAGTCTTTCTCCGCTGCGTTTCGCTGGGCGTTCCTTCTTTATCTTCGTCCCTGGACGTGGATTCACTCTCTCCCCTCTCTCTCTACTCCCTCTCCACTCCTCTTCCACTCGGTTTCACCGGCGCTCAGCGCCGCCGGCAGCTGCCGTGATGGCCAGGGCGCCGCAACGCTGAAGGCTCGAAACACGCTTCGCGCACACCAGCTGCGCGCTCTGACTTCACTCCGCGCACGCCCACAGCTGGCGGAGCGGTGGTACCACGGCTCAGCGTGCTGCCGCGCTGACCTCACGAAGTGGCTGGCGTAGTGTATTGCTATCGCTACAAAAATTCTGACAGCGCTTGAGTCGCTTGGTGCACCAAGCAGCAATGGGGGTCGGGGCGAGTGGTTGAGTGAGGGCAACGTGCGCGAACGACGGCCCCGACGATATGACAGCGCAGGTTTCCTGTACAGATGTTGCTGTAAAAAGTAAACAACAGTTGAGGACGCGGTGTCGCATAACGCAGGCAGGCCCGAAAGCTCAGCTGTCGCCAGGAAGTTGTCAAAGCTGAATTACTGAACGGACGAGATTTTATTTGGGGCTGATGCTACACAGAGTAGGCACGAGGTCAGATGTCGGGAGTGGAATGGTCAGCCAAGAACCGACTGTGATTCTGCAGTCTTGACGTCGAGATCTAGCCACTGAGTCACCCATAGAGTTATACCCACTCAGCGCTTTCTTGTCCTTCTGGGTGGAACCCGACTGGCGCTGGGTGGGAACAAGATGGAGGCTTTGGTGTTAACTAACTTTCCAGGAGCCATATTACGGCATTCGGGCTTTTACAAGCACGAATTACAGCGCCCTCTCACTGGCTTGCGTACAGTTCTGAGCGTGGGTTAGAATCCCACAAGCAGTTCCCGCACTAAGATGGGAGTTAAACGCGAAAACTTCCCTGTACTGAGGTTACGGTGCTGGTTGACGATCGGAATGTGAAGAGAGCTAACCAAAGCTTTGCGCTGCGACTTCCTTCATTACGACCAGTGGCAAATGCTGATACGATGCAGAACAAAGCCGTTAGTAACGTGAACACTGACTGTACTAACCTAGGAATCGTTTCGCAGAGCGGATTCATTGATGGCGCTTTCAGTGATACATCAACGCAGCGGACTACGAGGCTTGTGGTAGCGGAAGACTCGGAATAAACGCTGACAACGCAACGTTTTTTAACGTGCAGCGAAAGCTAAACGCGATGGTGTTTTTGCATTTCACAATCTGTAATAAGCACCTGTGATGAGCAGCCGATTGTCATGTTCTCCGCATGAACTGGGCTTTGTGTTACTGAGCTGGGAACAGTCGGTAATTTTAACGTGAATAACGTCCAAAAGGCGCAGTCTCCTATCCGGCCTCCACTGTAAGCAAACGCCTGGGAGCATTTTTTTCTCCTTCGCCAATGGAATATTTGCTTCATGTAATATAAGAGCATAGACAGCTGTTTCAACAAAAAATTAGAATTCATTGTATTCGGTATGTAGTTTTTTACACATGCTCAACAGAAGAAAAAGAAAACTATTCTCAAGTCGCCGTGTTTGCCATTAACACTTCCTCTTCACTCGAATTACGGAAAGCCATTTTGCTCTCATTCGAAAGCACCCGTACATCGTAAGTAAAACGCCCAGCGCACTCCAGAAGAGAAGAGCGATACGAAGAACCAAGAGACGCAGCAACGGAAGCTCGATGGCGCATCATACATGCGTTCCCTCTGCAGTCACAGGGAGGATCATCACATAGAAAGAAAAAGACACGACAGGTGCTCCCTATCCGGTGGTACGCTTAAAAAGTCATGCGGAACGCATATGTTTTGACTGCAAAGAACTCCGGTTCCTTATCCAGTTAATTATACATAGTAAAGGCAACGGCGCGCTCATCCCACATAAGACCCGTGGCCGCAGCGGGACGTGCTCCAGTCACCCCTCACCAGCTTCGTAGCATATTTCCTTTTCCAGTATCGCATGTCGTTTTTACGCAAACGGCTTCATCGATGGCCACGGCTCTTTCCGTTCAAATGGCATGGCACCGCGAATAACCTACACAAGAAAGGATTGCGATTCATCACCTTCTTTCGTTTGCGTTTGTCTGCCTCGGCGCTGCGAGCCTGGTCTCGTGAACACTCGTCCCAGTCAGCTTTTACGGAGACAGCAAACGGTGAACCGTTGCTTGGAATGCTGGGTTCATGCAATGATCAACTGAAGTCGCAATCCGACACAACAGTTTATCTGTTTCTAACGCGCTATATGATCCAAAACACTAATGCAGAAATTGTTCCCCCATGAATTAACATGAGCAAATGAATACATTCTGTACAATTACCAACCTTTTCACGTAAATTAGCGGACATAAATAACGTCGGGTAAATATGTTCCACGGCGGCCACGGCCATTCTGAACATGTGGCCCAAAAATGTTTCCCGGTGCCATTAAGCGAAACATGAAAAATAGTAATTTGCAAGTGAAGTATCACCTTGGTTCTCCCTGAACCTTCAGCTCTCCGGGCGTCGAATTGAATAATTTCCTCCATGAAAAGTTGCAAAGCGCTGGATGCAGAGCATGTCGTGGAGTGTTTCACGCTCGCAGTCGGTGTGTGTTTCCTTCCAAGTATAGTGGAGCCCTGGCGGCACCTTTTCTTAACGAGCTGCGCTGGGCTGCTATTTAGAGCCTGGCTACCGCTCAGTATTAGTTCTTCGTGAATACTATGACATCTGAATTCGCTATCTGAATTGGAGCACTGCAGGGGCCCAGGCAGGCAATAAAGCTCGGGTCCGAGCGGGGCAGAGACGGGGCGGGGGTCGCAAAGCGCCGGGGCTTCGCCGCGGCTGGACTGGGACCAGTCTTAATTTTTAAGTCGCACGCCGGGCTCACGTCCCCAAATCAAGAGCCTTGGCCCGACTCTTGATTCATTATTGCAGCGTTGAAGCACACTTGGGGCGTTGTAGCAGCGACACGGATGAAACAAGGCCATTACGTTGGCTGAGGAAAAAGTTACTTAACTCTTATTTGTTATTGTTTCGTGTCTGCAACAACTGGATTTTCCTCACGGAAAAAAAATTACAGAACTTCGTTTTTTCTTCTGGCTGCTGCTTGGAACGGAACGGAAGTGAGAGAGGAGGAGGAAAGGCAGGGAGGTTAACCAGACGAATAGCCGGTTTGCTACCCTGCACGGGGAGAAAGGGGTGAGGGGAGAAAAAGATGAAGGAGAAAAGACAGTTGCATGAAATTAAAGTCACTATGCAAAGAAGTCACAGCGTTCAGTAATATCACAGCCTATCGTGCAGGCCAGAAGTCCTCAAAAAGCGGAGCAGTGCCTTGGAGGCCTTCACCGCTGACGACCGCGGCGGCAGTGGCCGAGAATCTTCGTTTACATCAGTGGGCGCAGGTCTAGATGCTCCAGTGCACAGCAGACAGACTATCTTTCGGCGCTGTAGGCAGGGCATTCACAAAGAATGTGGGCTATTGTCTCATCACGCCCGCCGATGGCGCATGCAGGCAGGGCTGTAAGCCATACCTATCAAGAAGGAGTAGTGCTTGGTGAAAGCTACACCAAGCAACAGGCGACACAACAAAGCCGCCGCGGTGGCTGAGTGGTTATGGCGCTCGGCTGCTGGCACGAAAGACGCGGTGTTACGTTTGGAGGCGCCAACATGCCAAGAATACTCAAGCTACTGGGAATCATCAATCAACAGAGGCTTCAAAGGGCCGTCGATGTGGTTGCAGCGCCACGAGTACAGGTGGTGGCGTCTACAAGGGTCCTCCCCCCCCCCTCTGCTGTTTACGGGGTGAAACGGCCCTCCGCTGTCTGAGAACGGCTTTGGTGAACCTGTCTTTTGTTCTCAACGCCGGACCCACCCGGGACATGTTTCTCCCGGAGAGGACGACGGGGGAGCCGGCGAGCGGCGGGACTGCAAATGAGCCGTGGCAAATGCGGCCGGGTTTGACTAAGCCAACGTCGCCGGAATCCTCGTGCTTCGAAAACAACTTCGTCTTAGACTGTGCTTTTCCTTATACGTGGAACCTTCTGCAAACTGCAGTGCCAACCTTTAGGTCCCACGCTCCACGTGAAAGCTTCTGCAAACTGCGGTGGCAACCTTCGTTCCCACGCTACCGCTGTGAAGTGCAGGTGACTGACCTTCGACGGTGCCATGGGACCCCCTTCGGGCTATTTATCACTGAAGCCTGAACAGCGTGCACCATAATCTGCCAGAAGTGGCAAGAGTGTGTGGCTGGGGGCGTCCTGGAAGGCGGACCCGGAAGACTGGACACGTGATCTACACCACAGTGATTCGATGCATTTTTAATGAACTAGATTCCCCAACTAAGTACCTGGGTACAGGGGACCCTATTTAAGCAGCGATCTGGCGTGTGTTCGCCCGCTCCCGATTCACTCTTTCGAACTTTGTAAAAATGTAAATAAACCCTTTCAGTCTCTTCATCACCTCGGAGCCCCTCTCATCTCTTCGTCACCCCCACAACAGCAGTCTCCCGATCCGGAACCCGGGGACACCGACCTTGGCGAGAGACGGCATAGGCGAACCAGGGGCACGCATCTAACAACTGGTGGCAGCGGTGGGATCCAAGCGAAATCCCCCAACACCGGTGGCCTGCTACGGGATAGAAGCCCCACACTTAACAACTGGTTGGCAGCGGTTGGATCGACCATGCGGCGTGGTGTTGCTTCCGTGGGTGACTGCTTGAACTTTGCTTGAGATTCGCCAGGCTTCAAATGTTTGGGTTAATAACTTTGAACTGCTTGGAATCGAGGGAAGTTGTTCAGTGAGACAAGTGCGTGTAGCTCACGTCAACAGTTGTTCAGCAAAGTCAAAACTCAGAGCAGCAAACATGGACCTAATGAAGTTGCTAAGGTCAGATTTGCTGTCATTGTGCGAAGAGTTAGGTGTAGATGTAGAGGTTAAGATCAAAAAGACGGACATTTGCAAATTGCTCTTGGAAACCGCCGAGGAAATAATAATTAGCAATACGTGGGAACTCCTCAAAGCGGAGCGAAAGCAACGGCTAGCGGCCGAGCAAGAGGAACGGGAGCTCAGAAGGTTGCAGCTTGCGCATGAACAAAAGAAACTGGAAGATGAGATCTCGACAGCCAAGGCTCCAGAGAGAGCGAGTCAGGCCGGATCGTTCCAGTTGGACAGACGTGACGACGTAAAACAGTTCTGTGAAACAGCGCACAACCGTCAGGAAGACTGCGGAGCTGTAATGTTGAAACGCAGTATCGAAAGCCACGCGGAGACAGAGGACGAAAACTCAATTGCAGACAAGCAGGGCGTTTCAGGGGTAAGCGCTCAGGCCGATAAGCCGGCAGTGGAGGACTGCCTTCAGGGAAGCGAACTGCCCAACTCGGGGGCATTGGAAAATCCGTGTGTCCGCAGTGTGGAGCTGACACTGACCTGCGAAGTCAGAGCGGCCAGTTTACAATTGGATGTATGTCTCCGAGCTGCCTCTGTAAAACTTGATCAAGCTAGTTGTGATCAGGAGACGCAAACGGAAGTGTCTAGGCGTAAAAACAGAAAGAGGGCACGGACCAAGAAAAAACGGTTGAAATGTCAAGCCCTAAATGCAGGGGCGCAGACAGGTGCTAGCGTTAGCACAGATAAAAGTGCGACAGAAGGGGAAGAAAAGACTTCCCGCATGAGACCTTGTAATTTTGCAGCTAAAGTTACTGGTCAGGCGGCACGCGCAGATGCTTCTGAAGGTGACCCCAGAAACAGAAAGAGAAAAACGCGTCTACCAAGCAGAACAGGAGCGATGTTCTTGAAAGGGCATCGGCCAGCGTTAAGACCCAGACCACCCGGACCTGACAGAAAGGCGGTAAAGAAGAAGGCAAAGTGGCAGGAAAGATCAGAAGGCGCTAGACTGCGGGACACCCGGCGCATGCGAGCGCAGGAGTCGAGCAACAGAGACCGCGCTCGCAGGCATGTTCAGCGCGCGCTCTGGAGAAGGATGTGTCCTGCACTTTTCGCACTGTATTCGAGGAAGCGCGCAGGGCGAAAGGGTAGGCGGGCTTGTTTGGGGCGAGAACAGATAGCAGCTTCTCGCTCCGGTCGCTGTCCGTCGCCTGGAATCGGTTATCGGAACTTCATGGGCTACCGGGGCCTTCTGAGCGCGTCGAGGGGCCATGGAGATGACAGTAGCGATCAGGAATGTCTTTTTTCAGTTGCCCTTTGTCACGAGTTGACAGCAGTACAATCAGTCAGAGCGCGACCCCGGAGGGCGCGGCTGAGAGACTAATCCTTTCGACGCGGGGGTGGTGAACCATGTTTCACCCCGCGTAGCCATTCGAAGTAGCTGTTTTTTCTTATTATTATTCCTCTTTCGGTTGTATGCGTGTAAAATCGGGGAAGGAAATGCTACTTGGTTTTAGGTTAAAAAGTTGGATTCGATCAAGTCTTACTGTTTTCTTAAAACTTAAATAAAGGTCATTGTGCCATTGAGTTAGAAAGGACGTGTTTCAATTTGGGATGCTACCAAGTGATAAGGGCACTCACAGGAGTTTAGCGAAAACAGTTAACGAGTAGACGATGAGCTGTTCGCTTATGTAGAACCGTTTCGAGCAAGCAAATTTCTTTTTGTTTGAATTCTGAGCACACGTTTCGCTTTGTATCTTTAGCAGATACCGGACGACAAGTTTTGTTGGGGGCCATAGGTAGGTAAACGTTTCTCTCATTCGCGACAGTGTAGCAAACGCATTGCAGAGGCAATGAAAGTACGTGTATTTGGGCCCATTTGAGTACCTGTGTTTTGCGGCGCTTGGTTAGCTAGCTGATTTTGGTATTCAAAGAGTAAGCGAACGAAGTGACGATACAGAATTCTGTGGAGAACAGCTGTAGCAGCTTTCTGTACAAGTGATGGTGACGAGGCGCATGACAGACTCATTGAGTTTAAGAGAAGTCTCTCGCCAGTACGGGAAGGAGTAAGGATTGCGATGCGCAGTCGCACCTTTGCGAGTTCAACTAGAAAAGTTGATTATTAGACTCGAGCGTCAAGTTCCTTTGAAAAAAGTCGGTGGATTAATTTGATCGTGGACGAAATTTTAAGCAATCTAACGGTATTCTGGTTGTATAAGGGAATCAAAGCTTTGATTGATAAGGAATAGAGTTTCTAATCAAATTTGTACGCTTTGACACACCACCGCGTATTGTACAACTTGGAAGTCTTTGGCGGACGCTCTCTTGACCCTAAATTCGGGCAAAATTGAGGTGTCTGTTTGTTTATTCTAGTTTTGCTTCCAAATTCGCCACCCCTCTTCAAGTCGTGTACGGCGAATCGGTTTTTGGCAGCGAATTTGGCAGACATGGAAGCTGTTCTTAGTAGCCGAGATTGTTGCTGTCAGCTACAAAATTTTGTGCTTACGTTTACATTGACAATGCAGTAGTATTGCATAACAGCCTGGCGGCTCTCGGGTGAATTTCGTGCACTGCCTGGGGAGTGGCGCCATGTTTAGTGGCTGATTTCGACTAATGCCTCCGTTGTCCGAGGATTAGGACTCTACTCTGTGCTTGCAGACAAGATGAAGAAGGGCCTCCCACGCTACAGCTTAAGTCATCTCTCCTCGACCAGTGATTGTAACCACTGGCCGATCGAGATTGTCCTGGCCGCGTCGGAGCTGTTACGTTTGGAGGAGCCAACATGCCAAGAATATTCAAGCCACTGGGAATCATCAATCGACAGAGGCTTCAAAGGGCCGTCGATGTGGTTGCAGCGCCACGAGTGCAGGTGGTGGCGTCTACAAGGGTCCTCCCCCCCCCCTCCCTGCTGTTTACGGGGTGAAACGGCCCTCCGCTGTCTGAGAACGGCTTTGGTGAACCTGTCTTTTGTTCTCAACGCCGGACCCACCCGGGACATGTTTCTCCCGGAGGGGACGACGGGGGAGCCGGCGAGCGGCGGGACTGCAAATGAGCCGTGGCAAATGCGGCCGGGTTTGAATAAGCCAACGTCGCCGGAATCCTCGTGCTTCGAAAACAACTTCGTCTTAGACTGTGTTTTTCCTTATACGTGGAACCTTCTGCAAACTGCAGTGCCAACCTTTAGGTCCCACGCTCCACGTGAAAGCTTCTGCAAACTGCGGTGGCAACCTTCGTTCCCACGCTACCGCTGTGAAGTGCAGGTGACTGACCTTCGACGGTGCCATGGGACCCCCTTCGGGCTATTCATCACTGAAGCCTGGACAGCGCGGACCATAATCTGCCAGAAGTGGCAAGAGTGTGTGGCTGGGGGCGTCCTGGAAGGCGGACCGGAAAGACTGGACACGTGATCTACATCACAGTGATTCGACGCATTTTTAATGAACTAAATTCCCCAACTAAGGACCTGGAAACCGGGGACCCTATTTAAGCAGCGATCTGGCGTGTGTTCGCCAGCTCCCGATTCACTCTTTCGAACATTGGAAAAATGTAAATAAACCCTTTCAGTCTCTTCTTCACCTCGGAGCCCCTCTCATCTCTTCGTCACCCCCACAACAGCAGTCTCCCGATCCGGAACCCGGGGACACCGACCTTGCCGAGAGACGGCACAGGCGAACCAGGGGCCCGCATCTAACAGCGGGTTCGATCCCGGCCGCGGCGGCCAAATTTCGATGGAGGCGAAATTCCAGAGGCCCGTGTCTGTGCGATGTCAGTGCACGTTAAAGAACCGCAGGTGGTCGAAATTCCCGGAGCCCTTCACTGCGGCGTCCCTCATAGCCTGAGTCGCTTTGGGACGTTAAACCGCCATAAAAAAAAAACAAATATGCTTCACGTCGTGGTAGGCCGGATGGAAGCCGAAGCTTCAAATCTAGGTCCAAAGTTTTTCAACGCGAATGCGAAAATTGGCCTGAATTCCACGTGGCAAGAGTGATGTCCCGCAGCAGCGGTCTAAGCCTACCCGCTGCGTCGGCTCTCGAGATGGGGTCAACACACAACCACCCTCATGGTGAGCAGTTCGCGCGGCCTCGTCCGCGTGGTGGTTGCCTGCGATGTCACTGTGTCCTGGCAGCCATTGGTAAACAATACCGTGCTCTTTGTTGATGGCTGTGTGGTGGAGCTCTCGGATTTCCGCGACAAGTTGTTCATGGAACCCATGACGAAGAGCAGATTGTAACGCTTGGAGGGCTGCCTTTGAATCAGTGAAACAGACCATTGCTTAGATGTTTCTTCATTGATATGCTCAATGGCGACACGAATAGCAGTAAGTTCTGCACCAGTCGATGAAGTCTGGTGTGATGTTTTCACTTTCTTAACTATTGTCCTTACGGGGATGATCCGAGAGCCCGTGGAACTAGAAGGGGGCGCTGAGCCATCGGTGGAGTCCGTGTCCGTGGAGTCCGTGTCCGTGTTTCTCATGCAAATATTCTAGAGTGGTCTGTTTTAGTGCTGTCGTCGATAAATGAGCCTTCTTTTTGATGTTCCGGATGGAAGTAAGCACACGAGGTTGGTGCAGAAGAGGACGGTCCAGAGGCTGGTGTAAATTGGGTTGGTAGGAAGTCGCGATGGGCCTCAATAATTTTCGCAAACGATGTACTCGGCCGCTTAGCAGGAAGGCTAGGAATATGATGTGCGGGAGTCCGAGAGAGGTGAAGAATATGCGCTCTCAAGGCGTCGATTGTGGCAAAGGCAGTCACTAGATTCTCCTGAGCGATGAGTACTGTGCGGCTGTAGACGCGAATTTTGGCAGTCCTAGGCACGTCCGCACAGCTTGAGCCTGAACACTTTGCAGACACCGCATGTTCGTTTTCCTCAAGTATCCTAGTGCAGGGATACTGTACCGAAGGAATCCCATGAATACTGCAGTGTACAGCTGGGGCATCGACTGCACTGATGCTCCCCACGACTTTTCTCCGAGAAAGGAGACAACGTGAACGATCGATGCCGGTCGCCTTTTCATGTAAGAGACATGTAGGCTCCATGTTAGATTACATTCAATGATTACTCCAAGGAAGCGATGGCTTCTTTCGAAGGGTATTGTTGACCCTTTTATGCGCACGGGGAAATGGGATATGCTCTTGTGTGTAAAGGCAACAACGGAACATTTTTCAGCATAAGTCTACAGGCCTTGCAGGCGGAGATAGGCCGCAAGAATGCTTCCCGCCTTTTGAAGCCTTGCTCGAACTGCCAGTCGCGTAACTCCTGATGCCCAGATACAAATATCGTCCGCATAAACTAAGACTCTCGCCAACTTTGGTAGTACGTCGATAAGACCGACAAGCGCAAGGTTGAAAAGCGTTCTGCTCAGTACTACACCTTGTGTGACCCCATGAGAAGTGTAATGTGCGGATGTTGGTCCGTCCTCAGTCTACATAAATAGCGATCGGTTGGATAGATAACCGCGTATAAAGCAGAACATTTGACCACCAATTTCTGCACTTTCCAGAGAGTCCAAAATAGCTTGATGAGTTACGTTAACATACGCCCCTTTAACATCCAGAAATAACGCCGCGGTCAAACGATTCAGCTGCTTCTGAGGTTGAACTGATGACACCAGGTCAATCATGCTATCAATAGACGAACGTCCCAGCCGAAACCTGGCCATTACATAAGGGTATATTTGATCGCGCTCCAGATACCACTCAAATCGCATAAGTACCATCCTTTCCATGAGTTTACCCACGCAACTAGCCAGTGCGATTAGACGGTACTATGCAGGCGTGACAGGCGTGACGATCCTAGGCAGGAGACAGCAATGCCGCACTTCACAATTTTTGAGTGATTTGATTGATAATTTAAGAGTGGTTTATCACACCTCGGAGAATACCTCCAGCACACATGATCCTGCACGAAATGAAGTTTTGTGTCAAGGAGCTGAACCCGCCCACCATGATGAGTTGAAGTGGTCTAAAAGAACACGCCGAGCCACCTGACCAAGGTTTGCGAGTGCAGAGCATGTTACTCCTTCGGGCCCCAGCGATAACGACCGTCTGCAACCGGCCATGGCAAATCCCTATATCTAGGCATTTCTCAGCAATTCAGAGTTGTGCATTAGTTCCTGGGAGCTGCTATTCTTGCGCAAAAATCTTCACCAACCTCCGCTTCGCCACGTCCCTCGTGAAGTGCGAGAGACTTGAATGGTTGGAGCTGCTGAGGAGATGTTCGTAGACCCCGCACCACACTCCAGATGCGTGAGAGGGGCTTTCGGGGATCCGCTCATTCACAGAATGCCTTCCAGTGGTCAGCCTGCAAGATTTGATTTGTGCACTGGATTTACTTCTGCGTGCGCCTTGCGTCCCTTAAGTCGAGCAGGGACTTTGTGCGCCTGTATCTTCTTTCTGCTCTACTTTTTTTTTCAAAAATTATATAAAGCGCACATAGGACAACAGACAAGGGAGACCAAACAACACAAGCGCTTACTCGCAACTGCCCGTTTATTCGAGAAACACACAAAAGGAAGAACAATCACGAACAAAACAAAAGCCATCGCGCAGGCGTGACAGGAAAAGTGCTCATACAGGTGCGTCAAGATAACAAAACTCTCTTTCATGCAAAACCACCATAGTGTCGGCAACACACGTGTGCTGATTCTTACGGATGTGATAGGCCTCTGAAATCTCTCTGGTTAGCTGATTAGGGTGTCGGAACAAGATTTTAGTTTGGTCAAGCAAAGGCTTGCAGCCGCTGCATTTTGAACAGTGCTTAGCGAGATTAGATGAAGGCGACTTATTCAATGACAAAAAATGCTCTTGCAAGCGCACATTAAGGCAGCGGCCCGTTTGACCGATATAGGTCTGGCTACAAGAAAAGGGAATGTGATACACCACTCCTTTTGAACATCTGACATAGCGGTTCTTGTGATTCACAGTGCAGCACCGCTTTCGTTTATCACATACACCGCTGCTAGAGCGCGCAGCAACCTTCACACAAACACTACTAACTTACTGAGGGGCAGAGAAGAGAACATTAACACCATATCTGTTACCCACGTTTTTTAGTTGATGAGAAAACCGATGAACACAAGGTATGACTGCAATATTTTTCTTTTTCTCCTCAGAACCCTTCAAAAGTGACCTATTGAACTCTTTTACTTTTTTCAGCACCTTGATAGAAGCTAGAAACAGCACGTCCTCTGGAAATCCAGCCAATCTTAGTCTGTTCACTTGCTCGCAGAAACTTTCCTTCATTTCGTGAGGGCACGACTTGAGCAAAGACGATCCTAGGCAGGAGACAGCAATGCCGCACTTCACAATTTTTGAGTGATTTGATTGATAATTTAAGAGTGGTTTATCACACCTCGGAGAATACCTCCAGCACACATGATCCTGCACGAAATGAAGTTTTGTGTCAAGGAACTGCAGGCAATCGTTTATAGGAGTTTCAAAGGTGAACTGTAATCCACGTCCATATTCCTTAAAAATCTTAATAATGTCCACCGCCCTCCTTGTAAATTCATGTCGGTCAACAAACACCAGATAATCATCGACATACCTGAAAATCTTTTTTGCAAGGCCACTCTGATACTTTTCAATATAAGAGTCAACTCTAGACAGGAAGATATCACTGAGGACGGGCGCTACTTTGGATCTGATACCAACACCTGTCTTTTGAATAAACAAATGCCCATTCCAGTCAACAAAAGTAGAAGCCAGATAAAACGACAGCACTTCTAAAAACGAAGGAACGGAAATACCACAGGCATTGACAAAGCATTGTTCATCATTATCCTCGGTAATGCAATCACTAACAAATTTCGTCAGTGTGTCATGATCGGAGGCACCGCAGCTCTACATCGAAGTCTGTGAACTTTGGCATTGGAGTGAAGAAGCATCTCGCGTTTTCCATAGCCTCCTTGATGCGCTCTTCAATGCATGGTGTAATGTCTTCCCTGCAGGCTTCTTCCATAAAGGTTTTAAACCTTTATGGAGTGGTAGCGTCTCAGCCTCGCACGCCACAGGCCTTGGTTCGAAGTGAAGGAATTACGGCGATAAAATATGACGCTGACTGAGAAGAACCACTACAGTCCTTTGAAGGCCGGGTTTCATTAGCGTCATACTTCAATGTCCTAGTAACTTTGAATGCACACGTTTAGCCGCATTGAACGATACTATAGAGAAGCTGAAGAACTTCTTTAAGCGATTTACGAGAAGCATGCTGCTCTCACAAGTTCTAAAGGACGAAATTGAGCAGCCAACAGCGCTGCGGTACGTACCTAAGGGGTCACTCCATGCGAAAATTATCTGATCGCAAAAGTGACCAGCGCCTTTTCTTTTGAAAAAAAACGTGCTATTTGCTGACCATGTGAATGGAGTGCCAGTGAAGTGTTATTTTTTTGCCGAAAATATTTTTAGCTCACGTGAGCGCTGTTGAAGTTTCCGCGAAGCAAAAGTTGCTTGGAGTGAAAAGTTCTCAATGAAACGTCAAAGACGGTTCAACAACAAATGTTATTTTGGAATATTTCATTACTTTCTTCTTTCATTTGATTTCATTACTTAAGTCATGCTATAATTTTGTGCGTTTTCTTGGTTCAGTAAAAATGCAAAGAACGTTAAGGAGTGAATGTGAAACATGAAAGGAATTTTTTATAAGAACATAGAGAATGTTTCACCCACAATAATTCTTTTTTCTCCTTTCACCTGCCAATGTAGTTTACGTTAAAAACAAATGAAGATTGTTAAAAAGAGTACTTTCTAGGAAAACTACTTCCGGAGTACGCAAAAACCGACTTTTTTCTTATTCAGATCCAAATTTAGGACTAAAAGGCATCTGCATCAGTCTTAGAAAGTGACGAGCTTATAAGGCTAGAATGCATGAGAGTTGCAGGTAAAGCATGCGAAGTCATTTTGGGCTAGAATTTCAAATGGTAATGTAATCGTCGAGTAAAATCACGACGGACTTCAATCTTCTCCGCTTCGCACAGTCTCAAATTGGGGAGCACTTGATGACGTCATAGAAGGGATTGGTACATTTCCTATGCATAAACGCCTGCTTGGAAAAAAAACAAAAACCAGCGTCACCGAATGCAAAGCCTGCCGATCGTTGTTTGACAGCATCCAACGAGGCACGGCAAGGTGTGGCTGACGGCAGCGTTAATTTGAAATCATACCTTCTGTGATGTCATACTGAACTTTCCCGCACTCTTCTGTTGCCTTGAGGACAAGCTAAAGATTCAATCGTTGAATACATCACTATTTTAAATGCTAGTGCGAAAACAGTGTACCTGCAGCCTGCATACCTACAGCCTATATAGATTTGAATCGTTTAATATTGAAAAATCGCAAAAAGTGGTGCAGTTGCCCTTTAAGGCCGTGCAAATAAAATGCGTGGCATGGATCACTGTAGGGTCATTACGCGCCAAACGTCCCAGGTGTTGCGCTTGACCATCTCCAATTTGTTCAAAAAATTTCATGGAAACTGATTGTAATGTGCGTAATGAAATCCTGAAACATTCTCGCCGAAAAAAAATTATTCTTGAAGTGAGGGCAGTTTGAATATATAGAAAAGGCGAGAAACCAGGCACTGCTCAATAATTAATACCAAGTTCAAATTTTTAGATAACACTTTCAAAAATTTTTCTTCACATTTGCACATCTGTCTTTCGATATAATTCGGATCAAACCCGCTTTATACGGCATAATTACTTTTTAAAAATCGAAAATATATGAGAGTGCCATTTTCTCATTTTTGTTTCAAATATCAGCTTGTTCTTGGAAATTCAGAAATAAACGTTTTGTTTCTCTAGATTTCTAGTACCTATAATAAATTTTACAGGTGATGAAACTGCTTACACCGACGTAAAAAAATACTATTGTTGCAAAAAGTGCGTTTTGAGCCAAAAATACTCGATAATTTCACACTGAGGTGGTTCAAGTAAAACTACAAACGATAGCAGGTTACGTAGAACTGTTGATTGCCTTTCATGTCTGACACTTTTATCGAGGTAATTTTTGTTTCAAGCGAGAAAAGAATTTTTTAAGCTGAGGTCTCGGGTCACAAGTTTCGTCGTCTCTTAACGCCTCTTCACCGCAGAGCACGATACTGCCGACACTGTAGCCGCGCGAAATCTATAGTTCTTGTTCTTAAGTGAGGTTTGCACTGCAGGCAAGCGTGGGAACGTTGAGTAGTCGAACAGGTACTCGTGGGAAAAGAGTTTCTTAACGTTGCTAGGGCGGCACATGCCCAAGTGAGCTAGTTGTTCGGTGTGGTTCTGCCGCAGTCAGTCATTCTTGTCGGCGCCATGACAGACGTAATCAGCAGCATAAGAGCTTGTGAAACGCCGAACTGGAAATGTCCAGAACGATCCGTTGTTGAAAAAATCCGCGACGCAGCAGCAACACGTGGTACCTGACCCTTGATGCCGTCAGAGGCTCATGCCCGGTTGTTTCCGATGTGATGTGTTTGTTGTAGTTCATTTAACCAGTGAAATTTCTGCATTAATACTCCAGCGACAACTGTAGACGAGCCACTATGCTGGCGACGCACCTTCATGCGAGAGACGCACCTATGCGCGAGCGGGCCGCGTTCCCCGCAAGAGCGTCTCCCGTTACTCGCCGCAGCGGTGTGCACTTCGCACCTTCACGTGCATGCGCTCCGAAGCGCGCCCATTCCGCTATCTTTTGGGATAAAAACAAAGCACTTGTGATACGCCTGCCATGCCAGCTTCTCATCTTTCCTCGGTTTCCACGCGAGACAGCACGTTCAATACCCTTGTTTTTCTTCTCTGGGCCGCCCCACACCAAAGCGGGTCTGTTCGGACTTCGAAAGCGAAAACGATCTCATTTATTGCATAACATCTGACGAATGTCGCGCGATATCGTCTTCAGTTCCAGCCCTAAAAATGCACGACAGCGAACGACTGTACACGAAGTTATCTGGCCATAAGTGTCGTGCCATGCCAGGTGCCGTGTTTTGCGGTGAAGAGGCGTTAAGAGACGACGCAACTTGCAGCCCAGAAGCTCAATTCAAAAATTCTTTTCTCGGTTTAAACAAAAATTACCTCCAGAAAAATTTCAGATATTAAAGGCAATAAACCATTTATGTAACCCGTTATTGTTTGCATTTTTACTTGGATCACCTCAGGGCGAAATTAATGAGTGTTTTAGCTCAAAACGCAATTTTTGCAACTTCAGTGGTTTTTTTTACTTTGGTGTACGCAGTTTCACCACCTGTAACACTTTTTATAAATATTAAACATCTAGGGGAACGAAACGGCTTTTTCAATATTTCAGGAAGTAAGTTGATACTTAAAACCAAAAACAACAAAGATGGTACACCCTCTTGCTTCTCTCGATTTTTTAAAAATATTTATGCCGTGTAAAGCCGCACCCTCCAAATTATATCGAAAGACAGAATCTGTACAAATGTAAATAAAAACTTTTTGAAGTGTTTTCTAAAATTTTGAACTCGGTATTAATTATTGAGCAGTGCCTGGTTTCTCGTCTTTTGTTCATACTGCCCTCACCTCAAGAATATTTTTTTCTCATCGAAAATATTTCACGCTTTCATTACGCACATTACGAAAAGTTTCCATGAATTTTTTGAACAAATTGGAGATGTTCGAGAGCAACGTTTGGGACGTGTGGCATGGAATGACCCTATACACACCAACCTTATTGCTTGTAATCTAGAAATTTTATATCCAGTTATTTTTGTTTTAGGCGAAAAAAATTGAAATCTGCAACCCGCTCCCTGAGTAGATACTGCCGAGCTGTGTTTTCATTGCAGAAGACGCACTGTTGTCCTCACTATTATCTGCAACGTACAAGATGCGATAAGAGCTCAGTTTTCGAAGCAGTGCGCTCAATGGTGCCATAGAAACCATTGGAGTTATCCGCAGATGCAAACAACAAAGTACACTGAATGTTTGTGCTGGCCGTATGCTCTTTGACATGGCCAGGGCATTGATCCATACAGCGGAAACCTCAGTATGTTCCCACCGGACGTGTTGGAAGCTGGGTTGAGTGCAGTAGCACGTGCCGCCATTTGTATGGCAGCGGTATGAACTCTGGTTCTTTGCTAAGCGAATATATGCAGCCACATCGTTTGTGTTGCAGTTCGTATTGCCTACCCCTCTAGCTGTTCTGCAGTGAAGACACAGTTCGCCAGTATGTACTGAGGAGGGTGGTTGCAGATTTCAAAAAATTTTTCTTCCGCCCGCAAGTTTTAGTCGAATTAAAGTTACTAGACTACAAGCAACGAAGTTTGAGTGTACTCTGAGCTATGTCACGTGCATTTATCTGGAGGGCCTTGGTCCTTTAGTTAGGTCTGAATGACAGAAAAAAGTCACTTTTTGAGTGCTCTCTTTGAGTTTTGGTTTATTTTTAGGATAGCCTAAAGCAACAGGGGAAACCAGAAAATGTTTTGCGGATTGGAAGTTAACGAAGTTTAGGAAAATATTTTCTTAAAACGCAGCAATTTTCCTTTTTTTTCTGGGCCAAGAAAACGCAAAAATTCTTGAATAGCTTCATTCCTTAATTCACGCGAAAGAACCAACCAAGTACATTACTCCAGAAATCAAATTTGTCATTGTACCATATTTCACATTTCGTGAGGTGAAAAACCGCAAAACAGGACGGGACTGAGGCAGGCGACAACACAAGGCGGTACGGACCAGTGAACATTTATTGAAAAAACAACAGAGCTTATACGGATCAGTCGCGCGTGTAATCTGGCAAACAATCGTAAAATGAAGATGAAACTTGAGAAACAGTTCAATGGGCCACCATGACAAAAAAAAACGGTACGTCGAAGGGAAGGAAACCGGGCAAAGGCGAAAGAACAAACCTGCGCAACACCAAAAAAAACAACCTAGTGAAACACTGACAGGAACGATAATTCTTTATGAAACGTACACACAGAAGGCGTGCTGACACACTTCTGTGGCTCCGATCCCAGGGTGGACACAGCCTTGAGAATTTCCCTTTCCAACTGCTCCTTTCTTCTTCCTATGATCTCTGTGCAATTCAGGTTAGGATATCAGTCTTTACAACTGCGACAATGAGCGGGTAGGGCAGGTCCTCCGGGCCCACCGTGCCAAACATGGCCGAAACGTCATGGGGACACACATTATTACGCAGGGAGAAGGCGTAAGCCCTGGCTCTGCATGTCGTAGGACTCAATAATGTCAGAACACAAAGCACACTGATCCTCAGACGGCAGGGAAGACAAGAAAAGAGCCTACATTCGAAGAAATGTAATTTAGAAGGACTTGGTTGTAGGCCAGTTGGTACGGCATCGCGAGGAGAAAAACCGCAAAACAGGACGGGACTATATATTTCTGCGTATATGACCGTATGACGCCAGTTGCTCGAGGCCAGCTGGTGCTGCGGGGTTTCCTTCGCTTATCTGCAGTGAGAGACTGCACTAGTGGTACTGTGTAATGTGAAATGGCTTAGAGGCGTTATGTGGTGATGTGCCTTAATGGATGTCCACTATTCCTGTAGACCGTCCCGAGAGATTGAAGGAGATGCCCACTCTAAGTAACAAATGCGCTCATATTGATTAGTTGAGAAAATATCGTGCAGTGTAGCCACAGGCCTCGTAAATTGTTCCCCGGGTTGACGCACGGTCGGGGTGGGCCGCAGACCGAGGTAACTTGCGGCCGCTCTTTGACAGAGAACTGGCAGGTGTCCGCCCTTCTTTGGTCAACGGAGTCGGTGTTTGGACCCGTTGCATTTCAGAGGCTTCTCACCTGTAATCTACTCCCTCTGGCAGGGCGGTGGAATCGAGCCAATTGCTGAGAAGCTCGTTTGCTTGCAAAACAAAATTGCAGTAATCGGAAAAAAATCTGGATGTTAGGCCCAGCGGCTAGGACAGGTGTATAGTGCCGTTAAGTGCCGTGCGTATTAAGCGATCCGTGAAAACGTACCGACTTAGAAATCTTTCAGAAACGGAGATTTTATCTTACTTTAGTTTGTTGATTACAGCACTTACTGATTGCACTACTGCTCGGAGATTGAAGAATTGGCTTTAATGTTCAAGTACAACTGAGTACAATGCCTACATTTCACACGCCGTCATTTCGCGACACAGGGCTTCTGTTTGTTCAACAGGGCGAAACTCTAACTTTAAGGGATACTGAGGAGAAATTTAAGTTGGCTTGTATCAACAGAATACCATCTCCTGATTGCGAAAACACCACTCTTGCTGGAAACACGGTTCTTGCAAGGTAGAAAAGAACACGAACTGAAATACAGGCATCACCACCGCATTCCAATCTTGCAAGTATAAGCGTGATGACGATATAGTCGAAAAGTCGCCACTAGTCTGTTAGTCTCAGAGACGAAGGTTGCGCTGTTGAATATTGAAAGGGAAGAGGGGGGGGGGGGGGGGGCTCCAAAACAACCACATTCACATAAGAAGGCATGATGGCTAGGTGAGTCTGCATAAGGATACATGCAGAATATTACCGATCATGTAGAGCAGGGCAGCATAAAAAACAAAGAGAAGAAATTTCGCAACATGGTAATGATGTCTAAACATCGCGCGTCATATTTATAGACCTTTCTAGCACACGCTTGGAGGATGTTCATTTTGATTAGAACGGCTACAGGAACCAGGCTGCAAGAAGCAATGGCTAACCCATGTGGCCCATAAAGACCTCAGAAGACTGATACTGGGCAACATTCCTCATCCAACGAAGACAGCTCGAACAGCTGGCAAGTCGCTGTTATTTGCATATTATGTTCCTGTCTAGTTTGTGGTTGCTTGTATAAAGAGCATAGGAAGCAGTCGTTGCAGGTGCCAAAGCCTTTAGTAAAGCTACCAGCAGTCTTCATATTTAAAAAAATGCCGGCCAATATTTTCTTCTGTAGCAAAAGGTGTGCATTTGGTGACGACTCTTTTTAACTTGGCACTGGTTGCAAAGCAAGACATCAGCATCCCCGACTCATTCAATAGCTTTCTTCGGTCTCCATATGGCAGGGCTAGACAGGGTCTAGTTGCCGCAGACTGTGGGGGAAAAAAAGCACGTGAAAACCAATCAGTGAAATCAATGTATTTGTCTATTGTTTTTTGCGGGATACTCAGACAACTTGCACATGAAGGTCATCTAATTCCTCTTTCTGTATCCTAACTTCGCAGATGCCATGTAACACAATGAACCGAGAGTTGGGCCAGCATGCTCCAAAAATGTGTGATCCAGGCCATCTAAGGCAGACTTCGTGGAAGCCCGCAAAGCGACCTTTCCAAAGCCGTGAAATGGAGGCTACACTGAAGTAGCTATGAGTAAAATGATTAGAAAGCCTTCTACCCTAGCCTCCTATATTTTCCATGCCTGGATATCGGCGCCAAGATCAATGGATGCCGACAGTCGCCATTTTAGTCAAGGCTGCGAGCGCCGCTTCTCGGCGATCGGCAAAAGTACGCGTGCGGCGATGAATGAGCCGCTCGCCACGAAGAGGCGCTCGCACCGGAAAACACCTAAAACCCTGTTCATCGCCTGGTTCATCGCACCATGCCTACTTTCGCAGCTGGCCGTGATGAGGCGTTCGGACCAGAGACAACCCACTTTTGGCAGAGAGATTGAACTGCGCACGAAGCAGCAGCACGCGCCCATTGGCGTTTTCACCCTCGGTAGCCGAGATACCCCTCAGGGATCGGTAATCTCCCCGCTTCTATTTAATATAACTCTCATCCCCATGGCAAAGGCTCTTTCAGCCATTCCCGCCCTCTCGCACTCTTTATATGCCGACGACATCACCCTGTGGACCTCCACGGGTAATGTCGGCACCATTCAAGAGACACTACAAGCCGGGGCATATGTGGTGACCTCCTATGCCCATCAGGTCGGCCTTGCATGCTCTCCTAAAAAATCGGAACTTCTGGTCCTTCGCCCCCCTCGGGGAAGACTGGACAAAACTCCCCCACCTGGCATCGATGTCACCATTGATGCCACCCGCATACCAGAGGTAGACAAAGTTCGCATCCTGGGGATGGTTCTCCAGAACAATGGCAAGAACACTGCCACAATCACCAAGCTCACTGCTACCGTTCAACAAACCGTTCGCCTCATCAGACAAATCGCTAACAAACACCGAGGCATGCGGGAACACGACCTCCGCCGCCTGATCCAGGCTTTCGTCCTTAGCCGGGTAGTCTACTCCCTGCCCTATCTCTTCCTCTCCCGAGTAGAGGAGAACAAAGTCAACTGCCTTATCCGTCAGGCATACAAGACGGCCCTCAACCTCCCCCAACACACGTCGAATGAACGCCTTCTTAAGATGGGCGTACACAACACCCTCGCCGAGCTCACCGAGGCCCATCGATCTGCCCAACTTGATCGGCTCTCCTCCACCCTAGCCGGCCGTCACATTTTTGACGCCATTGGCCTACACCCCCTGGCTATTATACCCACACCTCCCTGCCACACCGCACACGGGACCTCATCACCATTCACCAGCTCCCCAAGAACCTGCATCCCGAGCATCACGCGGCTCGTCGTGCTGCGCGGGCTGTAACCCTACACAAACACTATGGCGCACAGCCAGAGAGCGTCTACGTCGACGCAGCCTCTTACACCTCCTCTTCCGCCTTTGCCTTGGCGGTAGTGTCCAATTCGTACACCCCTATTTACGGCAGGCACTGTCATTGCCTCCACTCCAGCGGAAGCGGAGGAGGCAGCCGTAGCCTTAGCCATCGCTACTACATCGCGACCCACATTTTCAGCGACTCAAAGACCGTGGTCCGTAACTTTGCGAAAGGCCGCATCTCCGAACCCGCTTTCCGGCTTCTAAGCCGGTCTCCCGCCCCTACCCGACCTATTCAGCTTCTCTGGGTCCCGGCCCGCGCCGGCCACCCAGGTAACGAGGCGGCTCATTTTTTAGCTCGAGGTTTCGTCAGCCGAGCAGGAGCCGCCGACGCCTGGGGAGACGCTCGAGATCGAATGGTCGCGTATCACGAGATCACTCTACACTACCGTGAGCAACGGCTAACGTATCCCCCTCCGCACAAGTCTCTCACTGAATTGCAGCAGGTGACGTGGCGACAGCTACAATCCTGCACCTTCCACTCCCCTGCCCACTTAGCCCTGGTCCACCCGGGACTTTTCACGCCAGTATGCACCCTCTGCGGCGCTCCGAAAGCGGATTTTGCACACACATTCTTTATTCTTGCTCTGCGCTCCTTCCACCAGCCGATTGGCAACTCACAGACCTCGAGCGATGGGAGGCTGCGGTGTTCAGTTCTGACCCGGTTGCCCAACGGCAGCTAGTGGACTGGGCTTTGGAAGTCGCTGAGAAGCATCAACTTCCGGCCACGACACGCATCCAAGAGCAATCCCATCACTAGGATGTAACAATTAAGGCTTGCTCTACTTTATAAAGTTTTTCACCACCACCTCCCATTGGCGAGTAGTCAAACCCTCTCCTGACCTCCTCAGATTTCGCCCACAAGGAGCGTCGGTAGCCTTGATTTTGCTGGAAATTGCAGGAGGTTATGCTTCAACTCACCTCCAATATCGCGTGCCATGAAACAGTGCAGGAATCTACCTATCCAAATCATTTCCGTGTCTCTCTACCATAAATCATTGCACGAAAAACCGAGGCGAAGCCCAAAGGCGGCCGTTTGCTATGCGATGTCACTGGACGTTAAAGATCCCCAGTTGATGGAAATTATTCCGGAGCGCTCCACTACGGCACCTCTTTCTCTCTTTCGTCTTTCATTCCCACCTTCCTTCCTTCTCTTGGGGCGCGCTGGGAGTGTCCACCGACATGTGCGACTTCTCTTTCCTCAAAACCCGACTTTCAATTTTCAGTACCACTGGTTTATTTTGAGCATTGGTGGCGATTTTTTCTCCATTATCTTTTTTTTGCTTTTTCTTTGACATTCTGTGACACCTTATAATGGTTAGTATTGTAAAAGATGTATCTTATTTACAATACATATTTTTATTTTCCTCCCATAAGCAGGTCTTGCAGTTTTTTGTTATTATTACCATGTATTTTTCTTCCTCTACGCTCTAGCGGCCCCGTATATTGAACAAATCACAAAACTGAGCCTGAATGTTCTTTCTGCTAAGGTAGCAAACAGCGCTCTGGTATTCTCACCGACGACCAGAGTGAATATTTTGACAGAAACAGAAAGTAAGCCAAGTCTACAATTTTGCAAGTTTTTTCTTTGCTAGCATTCCTGAATCTACGTTTCATTAACGATTGCTAGCCCCTTTGCGTATTCATTTGTTATACTGATTTGTCAGATGTGAAGTATGAGAAAAATCGACATTTCTTAGGTTGCCATAATACTGGTAACTTGATAAAGAGCTCATGCACTGCAGAGAGTCTTCTTTGAAACTTATTTTTTGTACCCGTCAATATTGCTAGCTGCACATTTTAAAACAAATAAACTTCAAAACTAATTGATTGGCCAACTGGCAAGCTTTTCAATGAATGCTGCACCTCTGGCAGGCATGGAAACTCCTTGAAGCTGGTTCATTTGACGAGAAATGTCATGTAAGCAGCTAAGCAACGGTCTGTTAGCCTTGCCATGTTGTTATACTAAAGTGTGTTGATTACTTATATAACAACCTCATAGCTGCAACAAGCAGATAGCCATGTGTCTTTTCAAACAATTCAAGCAAACGATTAGGCAACTCTAAAGTGCTTACAACTTTTTCCTCATCACCGAGCAATCAGACAGTGGCACATGCTAATAGTCATAACAATTATCTAACGAGCACCAACCACCCCCTCCTTCTGTCGCTCTTTCTAGTTGCATTCAGCAGAGTTATCATTTTTGTTCTGTGCATTTTGATTATTTTTGGAAGTTTCAACTTTGTACAACTTGTAGGCAATGTTTCATCAATATTTAGACAAAATGGCTCCGATATTATATGTAAACTGCCTCAGGGTAACTTTTTAAAATGTTTAGATCTCAAATTTGAGTTCTGTACGGATCGAGTGTGTTGGTGTTGCGCTACACATGCAAAAAAGGGCTCCTGTCACTCGATCCCTCATGTTCAAAATCAATAAAAAGAAGGGGGTTCCTTTAATTTGCCTCGAATCTGCGCTCAGGAAACCATGCACTCATAAGATGCAGTTGAGTTTTGAAAACCGATTGGCCAGGCTTGCATCAGCTTGGTTCCCTCGTTCGCCAGTGACAGGAATCGCAGAAAGCTTCATGCAGAAAATGAAAAGAAAAGCAGTGAGAGCTGGGGCAGATGTCCGTCGAGAAGAGGTGAGACTGGGGGTGGTGCTGTATGTCCCCAAGGTAGCCCAAAATTTATTAAAGTTGCGAGCAAACAAGGGTGGTGTACTGCTCGTCTTCTCAGCCCGTAGCAATCTGGGAGCCCTTGGCGCTGGGATCGTAAAAGGAGATAAAGAGGAAAAGAGGCGGCGGAACAAAGCGTGGTTCATGAAGTGTGCCAAAGGGGCAGTATATGAAATAGCCCTCTCATGCGGTTGCTCCTATATAGATAAAGCGGACGCTGTGTGAATTATCAAGTCAGGGTACATGAACAAGACATTGAGCAAAATAAAGAGGGCTAAACTTGCCCTTCATGCTTCTAAGAGCCATGCTTTGCTGGCGTGCGATTTCTTGCCACAAGTAAGAACACAGTAGCCAGGGGACTGATTGAAGCACTCTACATTAGAAAGAAAGGTAGCTCATGCATCAGTGAAAAATCTATATCATCGTATAAGGCCGAGAAAAACATTTTGGCCATCGTTTATCATATTGCCCTAGATCGATAATACCCAGAACAAGATGTGGCTTTAGTCAACCAAATGATCAGGCAAGCTTTCGTAAAGTCTGCTCGGCAATAGACCGTATCCACACTATCAATCCGGTGACAGGGAAATACGCACCGTATAACCAGCCCCTATATATAGCCTTCATAGATTACGAGAAAGCATTCGGATCAGTTTAAACCTCCGCAGTCATGCAGGCTTTAATGAATCAGGGTGTAGATAAGCCTCAGATAAAAATACTGTAAGATGTCTATAACTAGTTCCCAGCGACCATAGTCCTTCATAAAGTCTGCAATAAAATTACAATAACGAAGGGTGTCAGGCAGGGAGACACAATCTCGCCAATGCTACTGACCGCCTGTTTGCAAGAGGTAATACAAGGCTTGGGTTGGGAGAAGCTGGGAATAAGACTTAATTGAGAACACTGTAGTAGCCTGCGGTTCGCTGACGATATTGCCATGCAAAGTTACTGAGCGATTAACTGCAAAGCATGAACAATGGCTGAGACAGTAGAACAGAATGGTCCACCTAAAACTGAACATC
Source organism: Amblyomma americanum (assembly GCF_052857255.1). Taxonomy (NCBI): domain Eukaryota; kingdom Metazoa; phylum Arthropoda; class Arachnida; order Ixodida; family Ixodidae; genus Amblyomma; species Amblyomma americanum. The sequence continues at coordinate 499,072,190 of NC_135497.1, forward strand.
CAGAAATCCAAAGTAATGTTCAACAGTCTCGCAAGGGAAAACGGGATGCTGGAAGCGAGAAGCGGTAAGGGAATATCTCTGCTTAAGGCAGGTAGTGCTCGCAGATCGGTATCACAAGAAGGAAATAACTAGGAAAATGAGAATGTGGTGTAGTGCACTGGGCAGGTTCTGTGAGATCATAAATGGCAGTTTAGCAGCATCCGTCAAGAGAGAGGCATAGAACGCTACTGAGCTATATAGGAGAAATTCGGAGGCTAACTAATAGGGTTCATTTTAAGTTCAGCACACCAGAGTCAGCTCTTTAAATAAAAATGGCAGGTGTAAAACTAAAAGACCGGAAGGGGGGTAGATTGGGTCAGTGAAAATGTAGAGGAAATGGGCTTGGGCAGGGCATGTAATGCGAAGGAGAGAGAAACTTTCGTCGTTAACGGTAACGGTCTGGATACCAAGATAAGGAAATGTACCAGAATGTACCAGGAGAAGGCAAAAGGTTAGGTGGGGGACAAGGTAAAGAAGTTTGCAGGTTTAAAGTTACTGGAGCTGGCACAGAGCAGGGTCAACTTGACAGCTACAGAAGAGGCATTTGTTCTGAAGTTGGCTTATCATGATGATGGTAACTTGATGCATGAATATGTGCTTTGTGCAACTGAGGACTGGGAATGTATGTGCGCATGTTTTCTCTGAAATAAAGCAGTTGTGAGTGGCGCTCTGTCCTCTTGCCCTCCCTTGCGGGATATAATCATTTCGTTTCATTTTATTACCTTAAACGCCCCAACAGAGGGGTGTTACATTAGAGGTGGCAACAGTTTAAAGCACATATTCACAATAACAGGAAAGATTTTACATTTTCATTGAAAAGACTAGGGCAAGTGATGATGGCAACGTTGTTTGGAAGACCGTTCCAGTCTGCGGCTGCACGAGGAAAGAAGGAATTAGAAAAAGTGACGGTGCGTGAGCGTGGACGGGCAACTTGTGGGGTATGGCTGGTGCGATGAGAAATTCGAGCTGAGGGAAGAATATGAGGTGCGATGTGCATAGGGCTGTGGAAGAATTTGTGAAATAAATACAGGCTGGTAATGTGACGGCGGAGCGATAAGGGTGATACTCCGTATGTTGTTTTTAAGTAGGACACGCTGATGTCATAAGAGTACGATGAATGAATGAAGCGAGCAGCGCGATTTTGAACAGATTCGAGGGCATTGATTAGGTAAACTTGATGAGGATTCCAAATGGGCGATGCAAATTCCAGTTTATACCTGACGAATGATGTGTAAGCTAATAACTTGACATGTTGGAGAGCATGGTGAAGATGGCGCTTGAGGAAACCTAGCGTCTTGTTTGCTGACGATATTATGTTAGAAACATGCAAGCTCCAAGAAAGATCGCTAGAAATTGTTATGTCTAGGTATTTGTATGACTGAACTAGTTGTACAGGAACTTCTGAGATTACGTAAGAGAAGATTAGAGGATTACGGCGGCGGCTGATGAACAAAAGATTAGATTTACGTGGGTTAAGTTCCATTAGCAATTTATTACACCACTCCTGAACAGCATTAAGATCAATTTGAAGAGAAGATTGGTCAGCGGTGGTGAGAATAGCAGGATAAAATACACAGTCGTCAGCGAAAATGCGTATGTTAGATGTTACGTTTGAAGGCAGATCGTTAATGTATATGAGAAACAAAAGTGGGCCAAGCACAGATCCCTGTGGAACGCCTGACGTTACTAAGAGTGAGTTAGAATTCAAATTATTAACGGAGACAAACTGCGAACGATTAGTTAAAAACTCTTCAATCCACTTCAAAATATGGGGGTGCAAATTTAATTGGGAAAGTTTTTTCAGCAGGCGTTTATGGGGCACTTATTCAAAGGATTTCGCAAAATCTAAAGATATGATGTCAGTCTGTAGATTACAATCAAGGTTAGCATGCAGATCATGAATGAACGTAGCAAGTTGGGTCTCGCAGGAATAAACCCGGCGAAACTCGTGCTGAGCAGGTTGAAAATAATTGCTCGAATCAAGGAATGCCATGATATGGGTATAGATGACGTGTTCCATGATTTTGCATGGAATACTAGTTAGAGAGATGAGACGGTAATTAAGCGGCGAGTTCTTCTTAGCTGATTTGTAGACTGGAACTATCTTCCCAATTTTCCAGGCTATGGGCAGCTGACTTGTGAACAGTGACTGAGCGAATAACAAGCACAACAAAGATGAACATATATCTTTGGTATTAATCCGTATTTTAGCGTTGATATTGTCAATTCCAGCAGAGGATGAAAGTTTAATGTTTTAAATTAGTGACAAAATTCCTGCTGTAGAAAATGTAAGAGAAGGCATAGTATCTTGAATAACTGAGGCGTTTGGAGGAAATGTCGGATCTGTTTCATTAGTAAACACGGAAGGAAAGGCTGCGTTGAACATGTTGGCGCATTCTGTTTCGCATACAGTTCCACCCGAACCATCGGTGAGGGAAATAGTGCGCGTGTGCTGGGGGTTAATGACTTGCCAGAACCTACGAGGGTTAGTTGACAACATTTTAGGCAGATCGGAGTCGAAAAAGGTGAGCTTGGCTTCGGGAATACTTGATAAGTACATTTTTTTTCGGCTGCGTAATATTTGTTCCAAGCGTTTTGACTAGGAAGCAACTTGGCCGATCGGAAAAGACGCTTCTTTGTATTTTCAAGGCGCTTGAGTGTATTTCTGAATCATGGGTTTTGAGGGTTAGTTCTTATATTTATGTTGTGAATAAACATGTCAACCAAATCGTCGATTTTCCTCTTAAACAAGGGCAGTTATCGTGAATGGATCTTCGATGAAAGTTCGATTGAAATCCTGGCAAAAATGCGCGAAGTTCATTATTTATTGCTGTATAGTTTCTTTATCGTATAATCGGATAGTTTTTTTTAGTTGTTGCGTGTAAAGGTGGTTTAATCGTCAAGCCGGCATATATGACGTGCTGATCGCTGACGCCTGGTAAATACGTGATGAAATGAACGCACTGAGGGCTATGCGATAATAATAGATCTAGAATATTAGCGCAGTCTTCGGTTACACGAGTTCGCTCGGATACAGTTTGAATGAGGTTAAAATTGAGGCAGACGTCTAGAAATTCATAAGGATCCTTATTACCTCTAGCGGTAAGATTATTCCAGTCGATACTCGGAAAATCGAAGTCTCCGAATAGGAGAGTGTATGTGTTAGGGTGTTTAGCTTTAATTTCATTCAATGCGTTATTAAGTTTTCGAGGGAAATCTGGGACGTTAGGAGTCCTGTAGAAAACCCCGATCACAACCGATTTACGTGAAACGTGGCATAAAACCCATAATATTTCTATATCTGATGAATGGTTAATGGCTGAGCATGATAGATCTCGAGCGGTGGCAATCAGTACCCCTCCTCCCCTCGATCTCGGCGATCTTTGCGAAAAACACAGAAATTGGGCAAGTCGGCAAGCACTTCACTATCGGAAATATCGCTGTTTATAGCCACGTTTCTGTCAAGACTAGTATGGTACTGGCAGATGAAGTGACGATATGGGGAACAATGTCTCGCTTTGAAATGAAACTGCGCACGTTAGTAAAGATTGCTGACAATGAAAGGGCTTCTTGGTGTACCTGCTTAGAACGATCTGTCGACAGGAGCTGAGATGGTTGCTATTTTACGTATTTTACTGTTTGTGATGATTCATCAAATATGTAGCGTTTAGGCCCAATATGTAATGTTTTGAAGCGCAAAGAGAACTTGTCGGATACCGATTTGGCAAAGGCTACAAGATGTTTGGGGGCGTTACGAAAGGGAAGGGAGAAGTCTTCGCCTATACTGTAGTTGGTGCCGTTCAGCTCATTGCCCAAGGAATGGAGGCTTTCTTTAGTTTTCGATGAGGTGAATTTAACGATTATTGGCCTTGTGCTATCGGTAGAGTGGCGCCCGAGGTGGTGAGCACGCTCGATTAGATTGGGTTCGATGGCAAAACCTAGTTGAGTGGAGGAATGGCGAATGACTGTTTCTTCCGAGTCTGCATACGTTTCAGTGGAGTTAGTGTCAGGAATGTTGTAAAATATTAGATTGTTACGGCGAGAGCGATTTTCTGCATCACCCATACGTGCTTCCAGTTTGTCGATCTTGGAAGTAAGTTCAGTGTTTAAAGTTTTCAGGGCGTCGATTTCAGAATGGTGAGTAGAAAGTGTGGCGTAGTGTGATTCTAGGGTGTCCATGCGCTTGTTTAAGTCGGGTAAGTTTGTTTCGGTAGTTTTCAGTTGGTGTTTAATGCCCTGCAGATCAGACATTAATGTAGCTTGTCCGGTAGTTAGTTTCTGGAGGTCGGAAAGTTTGCTATCGTAACGGTCGGGGCCTGGGTTAGTTTCAACATCGCCTGACAATAGCAAAATAAAACGAAGAACACGTGAACACTCGGTAGCAATACCACAGCAGCACTGAGGGCTCGGCAGCTGCATTAAAAAGTAGTTACTGGTTTTTTAGCAAATAGGAAATACTTATTACTAACCTGCATTGTGAAAAGTAGCGTATTAGTAGCCTGCGCTGATGCGCAGCTACCGAGCCCACAGAACGGCGGCGATGACAGCCGAGCGCTTAAATGGATGATAGATTTATCAGATGATCTTCTTCGTGGTGGGACTGGCCACTGGTGGTCCAAGACGACGTCCTCTGGCGGCGATGAGGGTAGGCGATGGGACAGGAACGGCGATGGGGCAGGCGGACGAAAAAGGCCTTTTTCAAGGAACTTCGGGGCGGCGGTCGAAGCTGATGTACCGGAGGCAGACGGTAGAGCACCGAAAAACAGTTGCACAGCGAAGGCAAACACCTGCATTGTGAAAAGTAGCGTATTAGTAGCCTGCGCTGATGCGCAGCTACCGAGCCCACAGAACGGCGGCGATGACAGCAGAGCGCTTAAATGGCTGATAGATTTATCAGATGATCTTCTTCGTGGTGGGACTGGCCACTGGTGGTCCAAGACGACGTCCTCTGGCGGCGATGAGGGTAGGCGATGGGACAGGAACGGCGATGGGGCAGGCGGACGAAAAAGGCCTTTTTCAAGGAACTTCGGGGCGGCGGTCGAAGCTGATGTACCGGAGGCAGACGGTAGAGCACCGAAAAACAGTTGCACAGCGAAGGCAAACACCTGCATTGTGAAAAGGAGCGGTTTAGTAGCCTGCGCTGATGCACAGCTACGAGCCGTGATGCCTTTAAATGGTTACAAAGAACAGCTACCAATTCATCGAACAAGAAGTTCTCTTGAGATGGAGAACCACGCTTCGCTGACCTTAACATTGGAAGCAGGGATTCAAGACCGCACTACAAGATCCTTAGAATTAAGCTGTACTTTCCTCCTAACATTCAGTCTATCGGAACCCTGTCCGTGTGTCTGTCGGGAACTATGCCCTCATCTTCGTCACAAAACAGGCGGACAAGACCAGGCGATCTACTTTTTTTTTCTCAGGCGACGCCATAGCCACTCAGCAAACTGTCGGTACGATGTGCGCCGGTACTTCTGGGAATAAACAACAAAAGCACTGAGTGAATCATGCACTCTGATGAAAATACAGGCATGCACGTCTGTTTGATGACACCAAATGATGAAAAAAGTCACATAGCTGCAAAGTCTCAATATTCTAAAAGTCATGTATCCACAATACAGATTCGACAAACCACTTTTTCATACTCAATGCAGTGCACTGGTTTTACAGTGCGCGTAGCATAAAACGATTACGCATAAAAATTAACTGTAGTGCGATGTAGTGTAAAATAGGATCATTTTGGTATGAACACCATGGAATGCTAAGTTCTGCACTATGCACACCGCAACGAGGCATCCAACGGGAAGAGAACGTCACTTGTGGATACCGTCGCTCATACTTTACCGGAGTGCGCGTATCTCGAAGTAAGCAACGGAGAATGCTGTGATGTTGAGGCTGTTACGAGCCGGGTAGCAGCATCCCAGCGCATCCCACAGGTTTACTGGCACTCGTGGAAACTTATTTATATATTTCACGAAGAACGAACAAACAGTCAAGAATTGACCATTTTCGGAAAAGCGAGCGCGCCTGTCGTGCAAACAGAGAAGCTCCACCGGCACTTTTGGTTGGAAAGGGGCTCTCGAGCAAGCATGCGCAAGGCAGCGTTCAGCAGGTCAGGTGCCCTTGTTTTGATGTTTTAGTGTTGTTTATTTGCCGGAAACGTGTGTTTGCTAACGGAAGAGTATGATGGAAGAGGAAAACATCCCATTTCCGTTTTTAGAAACGGGGTGGGGCGAAGAGCTTGCGCGTTGTAGCCTGAAAAACTACCATGTGTGGCAATACCTGCACTCTGCTACCTCAACGGAACGCCGAATGACCAAGTGAAAATGTGCGTGAATGCGCGCCTATGCGCGGGCTAGTGTGAGAGTATGATGGGATGCACTTTCCTAATGTGCACAGACGTTTACGTTTGCGCTTCGTTGATAGTGCAGGAGTTTCTGCTAACTTAACACAACACCTTTTGCCTCAGGGCACACTTAGCTGATTAGTAAACGACCCGTTCTACTATCTCAATCCCGGCTCGTGCTGATACGGCAGAGCGTTGCTTTGCGTGCTAACGGGCCGCGGGAGCGTTAGAATGAGCGGATATACGCGAAGTTGCGCTCGGCCGTGCTCCCGCTGTTCAGGTAGCGCATTGTAGCATTTATGGTGAATGCTCACACTAGTATATATAATTCGGTTTTCCTGCATCGGTGGCAAAACTCCTCTAGAACGACCGAGCAGTGTGTACTTGGCAGCTAGCGCGAAATAAAGCAGCAACACCCGTTTCGAAACGTGCCGGATGTGCGCATTACTGGTCCCATAAACGGGTTCGTCTTTTGCGCCTTGTATCTCGTCGCGGCCTTTATTACATACAAGTCTCGCTGTTGCAAAACGCGTGGTTAGCTTAGATAAAACGTGTTGCAGTTACATGTCAGCTACGTGGCAGTTACAGCCCATATCAGTCGTCGCACTACAGCGTAGGAATGCACGGCCGGCTCATGTTTTCAAACCAAAAACCAAACCGCCTATAGAGGGCGCTACCTGTGCCTTCACCACGCATGCGCAGAAACTTTTCCGCAAATGGTCAATTAAGAATTCATAGCGCCGAGCGACTGGATGAGCCTTGTCGCAAAGGAACAAGGCCCAGAGCCAGTGGATGAGCCTTCTCGCTAAGGCCCAGAGCGATCGTTCGTGCTCAGGACGCTCGTTAAATACACTGAGGCTCCGCCCCTTTCGCCACACGAGACACAGATCGAAAGAGTCGCCGCACAAAGCACGCGGAGCTCCGTGGGAATGGGCGAGGAGGATTCGGAGGTCCGCTGCTACTTCGTCCGAAGCTGTCAGTCACGGTTAATTTCTCGAAGCGCCGCTGCCCTCTTCCCGTGTCGTGTGACCACCGTCGGTCGCGTCTTACGAGGAAACAGACAAAGGGAAGGTCATCTCCGCCCCTCCCCCCTCATCCTAAGAGCGTGGGAAAGATTCCGCAGGCGGGATTAGTACATCTTTTTTTCGCAGGGGTCCTTGATGGGTCAACGAACTGATGAAATTGGCGCTACCACGTGGTCATCCCGGTCAATGAATCTTCGCTTTTATCGCTGCCAGTCGAAGAGTCTTCGCTCTAATCGCCGGTGTGGATCCCGTTCTTAACAAGGCATAGAAGGCTGAACTGCGGGCGCTCCTAATACCGCCATCCGGCTGAGCCTCGACGACGCGTTTCATCTCTCGGCAGAACACACACTAGATGTCCTCAAAGTTTGAGAGCACTTGGAGTGACCGCAACTGCAAGTAAAACAACTGCAAATTTAATCTAAAAATGCCTACTGGTTACGGTTATCTCCTTTGGCAATGCTAACCGATCACTCGTGAGCCAAGCCTTAAGCCGATGAATTTTTTGGTTTGGTTTGGAGTTTCACGTCCCAAAGCGACTGAGGCGTTGAAGGACGCCGTAGTGAAGGACTCCGAAAATTTCGACCATCTGGGGCTCTTTAACGTGCACTGACATTGCACAGTACACGGGCATCTAGAATTTCGCCTCCATCGAAATTGGACTGCCGCGGCCGCGATTGAACCCGCGTCCGTTGGGTTGGCAGAAGAGCACCATAACCACTCAGCCACCACGGCGGTGGTAAGCCGGTGAATAAACATGAGGACTTATTATCACTGATCCTTGTAAATGTAGGCGACATAGCTGTTAGCAGCTTTTAAACGTTGCTTTCGTGCACCTTGCAGTCATATACTTCGGAAAAGCAAAGGCGAAACGCCTGTGGCTAGATTATGTGGCACAAGCCTCGCTATTAGCAAACGCACCGCTCGGCTCGACGAAGACTATTATTTTAGAAATCGCATATGTCCTCACATCCCAGTCTCATCAGCCGTGACGGTGGCTCGGTGGTGACAGCCGCATAAGCACTCAAAAGCATCGCGTTTTCTGTGCGGCTGAGGACGCTGAAATGCAGGCCGGACTTCTTAGCTAGAGCTCCATTGTAGCGATCGAGAACGGGATCGGTCGTAACGCTATTGTAAACGAAAACAAAGCCACGGTAACGACGGCTGGTAGATGCCTCAATATTTCGGCCGGAGGTACCTTTTATTTCAGCCTGTGCCAGACCACACGGCTCGCCGCCATCAATAACGGAGTCTTCATTTGGGACGCTTTTCTCGTATTTCTTTATCACAGACGCCAAATTAAGAATCAGAGCGGCAGGAAAAAGTTTTCAAGTTCAACTCCAAATATATTACCGATAACTGCATCTTTCGTTGCTGGACTGCTCTGACAAAGTAAAATCTTTAACACTGAAATTTACACATATAAACCTGACGGCTTCTTTCTGAAGGCTACACGTGTTTGTAAATGTCAGCTGAGGACATTAGTCTCTCCACATCTCGCAAGACGTGGTCAGCCTTGAAATAATTTGATATCCACTTGAAGGGACAAACTGCATTCGTCATATTTGAAAAGGAGCCAACAGACACTACAGCCAAAGGAAGTATAGCGGTAGGTATATTTTTAATGTTGATTAAGATGGGTATCAATTGCGCAGTCATTTTACTCTTAGTCAGAATATAAAAGAGATCTAGCATAGCGCGATCTTCTGGGCAAAACTTTGTCTTTGGTAAGTTATCTCTGAGGCATAAAATCTAATAAATGTTCTGTTTTCGATTCTTTTAGTCGGCCTCCGCCAGCAGTAGCTGATGCTTTCAACACACACTTTGTAAAAGCGTGGCAAAGTGCTGTAACTCCAACTACTAGATCTACTTCGTTAATGCAGTCCATACCTGCGTCAGCTGTTCTTCCTAGGATCTTGAGATGTGATCTGGAAGGGATTCTTTTCAGTTTCCGCCCTGACAAGCCCACTGGATATGATGGCATACCATTACATATCCTTCGCAGGAACCTTAATGTGCTATCAGATATTCTCCTTTGCATACTGAATGGTTTTTGGAGAGTGACGAAATTCCTCAACGCCTGAAAACTGCAGTTCTTTTACCCTTACACAAGTCAGGACATAAAGATAAGATTGAAAACTACCGGCCAATTTCTATCCTACCTGTAATTGCCCAGGTCTTGGGAAAATTTCGTTTTTGTACTGTCTTCTTTTCTTAACAAATTTTCTGTCATTAATGATCGCCAATTTGGCTTTGTCTCTGGGCGCTGTACTGTTGCCCTTCTTGAGGAATTTTCGCATGAACTGTTTTCAGCGTTTGATCAGAATCTTTTTATGTGTGCTCTCTTCTTAGGTGTAGCGAAAGCATTTGACTCCCTGAACCATCAAATCTTGTTTGGTAAGCTGTATTTTTCATGATTTCGCGCGCCTTTTTACCGCTTTCTCGAAGACTACCTCAGCAATCGTTATCAAATGGTCGCTACCGGCGATAAGGGCGTTTTCAGTTGTAAATTCAGTGGGTGTACCTCAGGGGTCAATTTTATTTCCATTGTTTAATATTTTTATGAATGACTTCCCTCTGGCTATTTCCAAATGTTTAGTGTTCCAATATGCTCATGACACAGCGTTACTGGCGAAGCATCTATCCTACAAAATGGCCTCTGGTTTGTTGCAAATTGACATTTACATTAGAATGTGCTGGTTTGCTGACAAAAGAATTGTCAAAGCCCAGAAAACACAGCTCGTCTGTTTCCGTTCTCCACTAAAGACGACTGTTATTAACATTCCTATATACTTACATATTTCAAACTGTGTTTCTTGTAAATGTTCACCTATTGAATACGTGGAATGTGTTAGGTATCTAGGAGTGTCTTTCCACAGTAGCTTAACCTGGCATGACCTTTTTTCTAAAGTTTGCTCTAAACTGAGGTCAGCGGCATGGTTGCTTAATATCAAAAGTTTTGTCCCTTTATCTGTAAAAACAAAACAATTGGACATGCTTTGGCGTACAGTGCATTAAGATACGGTATTACGATCTTTGGCTTTTGCTCGGATCGTTGGATATGCAGGATCGACAGTATTTTAAAGAATATTCTTAGAAACGTTGCTTATAACACACCCATTTTGTCACCTGAAAATATCTTACGTGAGCTAGTGCTCCCAAACTTCAAAACCTTATTCATTGATACAGTTGTCGTTAAGCACTATTGGTATAATGAATTAAGCAGGTAACTGCCCCGACGAGACAACTTAGAAAACATAACCGTTACATTGTTCCTCAGTCAAACACGAGGTATGGTGCGGCTGAGGCGTTGCGCTTATGTTCCGGCGGCTCTCAACAATTTACCGGATGAAATCTTTACTGTTAGCTCTAGAGGCAAGCTTGAAGAATTATTGAAGAATGAATGGAAAAGTTAATTTTAGGTTTAGGGCAATCTGTTTCGCCTTGATAGATTTTGCGCCTGTATGCTCTTTTCAGTTTTGTTTCGAATGGACTTGATATGCGCTGTGGCGCAAGCGAGGCGTGCGAATGTGTGTCCCATGGGCTCCGCGAATTTAGGCGACTACAACTCGAATAATCATCGGGCCACCTAAATTTTTGGGAGAATCGAGAAGAACAAGTCACCAGGACCACGAGGACAGCAAATTCATCCCGGTAGGCCCCAATTTCGGACTTTTATCGAGGATAGAAGCGGAGACCATGTGGCAGGGAGTTAGGCCTAACCACCCCACAGCCCACAGAGGCGCCCCGCCGGACCGGAAGCTCTCGGATCGGTGATAATGGCGACTCGGGCACACGATAGCCCTTCTGCAAGCAATATGGAACCTGGATTTATCCAGGAACAAGACAATTACCACGAAATGGAGATCGCGCCGACTACCACGTGCAACGGCGTGGGACCGGACGGCGGACCCATGGAAGCTAAAGAAGCAGAGGCCATGCAACAAGACAACGCGATGAGCGTTAGCAGGCGGGCCGTGAAAACAGAACCAGGGTGGACAATATACCAATCCAGGAAACAGACAAAGAGGGCAAAGCAGATGGGAAAAGTCAGCGCCCAACCGCTGCTGGAAATCACCAACAACAACAGCAAAATGGCGCCAGCCAACGGGGCCGCAGACGGTGTGACGCAACCGGAGAGCGGCAAGGAAGGCATACAAAAGAGGGAGACGAGGAGGCAGACAAAGCAGAAGCTGCCCCCGCTACCCAGGGACGATATGAAGATCATCATCAGGCCACGAGGCGGACTCAAAGTGCAAGGAATGAAGCCTTATCAAGCTACAAGAGCCATCTTAGAAGCGACCAATAGAAGTATCAAGGCAGAAGACTTCATGGTCAGACTCAGGCCAGGATCGAATATCATCATAGCAAGTAATTCAGACGACAATACAGCGAAGAAAATAAGAAACATCGAGAGCATTCCGTATGAAGGCACAACGTATCAAGTACAAGCCTACATCGCCCTACCCAGCGATATCGCACTGGCAGGCATACACGGCTTACCGTCAGGCATGACGGAAGAACTCCAATCGCAGCTCAGATTGAGAACGCAGGACAATAGGATTGTAGCGGCACGAATGCTAGGTAATTCGGAGACGGCATTACCTTCCTTTGAGAAACCCAACATTCCTAAATGGGTCCTATTTTGTTCGGGAGAGTACCAAATCTACCCCTACAGGTCCACGAGGCAGTGCTGCTTCGTATACGGCATGCAAGGACATCGCTCGGATGTATGCCCGACACCGAGCGCAAAAACCTGCAGGCGCTGCGGAGCAAGCAACCCGAAGGAAGAACATCAATGTCAAGTCAAGTGCATGGTCTGTGGAGGCGAGCACCTGACCGGCGTAAGGGAATGCAAACAACGACTCAAGACAGCGGACAGCGGCAGAGCTGAGAGGGCGCCCGCCACAAGGGGCGCAGCAGCAGAGGAGTCGTAGCCGCAGCAAGACACGCCGGCCGAGATGGTTCAGCTCGGAGCGGGACAGAAGTGGCAGTCATCCTCGCAATCAGGACGAGGGAGCCTTCCGTCAGCGCAGCCAGAGCCGGAGCCGGGGTCGCAGCGGCAGCAGCGGAGGACCCAGGGACGAGTCCTTCCCGCCCCTAGGCCGACAACACGGGACACCACCCAGACAACAACAGCAGAAGCAGACCAAGATCGGTGTTAAGGTGAGCTGGAGAGCAGGCCCTCCCAAATCACTTTTTCCGCAAAATTGGCAAAACAATAATGATGACAAAGAGGAAATCAAAGAGATTAAGAAAGAGCTAGAGCTCCTCTGAGAGGAAAGCAAGCAGCTCAAAGAAAGACTGAGGGAATACATCAGTGAGCAGCAGGCTCTTAGAACAGGCACCCCGGTGCACGTGCCAACGCCACCACGGAGTCCAACTCCCCCACCAGTCGTAATGGAAAGTAATGCAGAGAACGGCATGGAAAGCCTTCTACGCAGCATACAAAATCAAATATCACAAATGCAGTCGCAAATGCAGCAGCAACAGCAGGAAAACCAGTATTTCCGCAGCTATATCAAATGCCAAACTGTTCAAAAAATTACAAGCGAAGCCCGGGTTAGGCTTTTCAACGAAAGAAGATTTGGGAACGAAAACCAAACTAGCAACAATAAGACAACGACATGGCAGGCAACAGCAAACTAAATATATGGCAGCGGAACTGTCGGGGTTACCGGCGCAAGCAGGGACTACTCCAGCAATTCTGATACACGCAGGACTCCCTACTGCCTGATTTAATTCTCGTACAAGAAACTAATATAACTCCGGTTTTAAAAGGATACCAGTGCCAGTAAAATGGACGCACGGCAACTCTAATTAACAACCACCTAGTCACCATAGCGCATGACGAAATTGAGGACACGGGGATAGAGCACGTTATAACGAAGGTTATTTCCAAAAAGAAGCATAAAGCCAAAAGCAGTTTCACAGTAAACCTATATAGTCCACCAAGACAGAAGAGATACAATTTCAATAAGCTTTTCATGGAGGTGGGAAGACTAGCTAAATCCAACACTCTGTTTATCGCGGGAGACTTCAACGCGAGAGACCCCAGCTGGGGCTACCAGAAAGGAGAGAAAAAAGGACAACTAATCTGTATGGCAGCGGAAAATGCAAACTGCACCCTACTAACAGATGAGAACCAACCAACGCGACTAGAGCACAGCGTTAGCCCAGAGACGTGCCCAGACCTAACTTTTGTCAGAGGAGCGCGGCAGGTCGAGTGGGAGAACTTGCTGGAGAACCTGGGAAGTGACCACTATGTAATCAAGGTCACTCATGAATCAGAGAATACTAAAAGAGAAATTCGAACCGCCCACATAACAGACTGGGACGCTTTCCGGGGCGATTGGGGGCAGATGCAAGGCGTAATCACCTTAATATAGGAATGGAGCAAGCAGCTGAAAGAGCTGCAGGAACAAAACACGCAAGAGATAGACAGAACGGAAGTCACATCGGAAGTGGATCCGAGGCTGCTTAGGTTATTGGAAGCAAGGCGAGGGCTCACAAAAAGATGGAAAAGACAGAAGCTTAACAGGAAGCTACGACTCAAGATCGCAGAGGTCACCAAGAAGGCAGAGGAGTATGCGGCACACCTGGCCAGACAGGGGTGGGAGCAGAGTTGAGAGTTGAGTTAAGGTGTTGAATGCTACAGGTGGGGTTACCTTTGCTTTATCTGCCGGCAATTGCTCCACCGCAGCATTCCTTCTATATTAACAACGTCGCATTTTCCCCGCTATGCGCACAGTCTCTTATAATAGCACACTTTCTCTCCCGCAGTAACCATCTATGCACACAATCAATCCACACAGTCCATATCCCAGTCCACTCCAGAAGTCGCCATCTATGCACATATTCAGTCACAGTAGAGCATAGGCCGTTGTAGTGCCACAATCCATACACACATTCACTCACAGTATAACGTAGTCCACTCGGGAAGGCACCATCTACGCACACATTCAATCACAGTAGGTCATAGTCCGTTCCTGCTGTCACCATTTAGAAACAAGGTCCGTGTCCTGCAGAAATGTTAAAAGAAGGCGTGCAGCCTCCCTTCTGCATGTCTGGTTTCCACTCGGGTAGACAATGTCCTGAACTGTGCTGTGACGGGTTCCTGTCTTCTTGAAGGAAGCGAACATCACATGCCTTTCCGCGTTATACTCTGGGCAGTACATAATATAATGTTCGATATCCCCGCACACACCACATAAAGAGCATAGCGGAGACGATGCTATGCCGGTCTTATGCATCCATGCAGGAGTGCGAGCAGAGGCCGTGCGAATTCGATGTAGAAGGGTCGCCTGAGATCTTCTCACTCCCTTGGTCACACATGGCTTGTGGGACGCACTCCACAGGGTACTGAAGTGATCGAGCACCGTTTTCCTGCAGAGACGTTTTTCCATTTTGAGGTACTTTTTTTGATGGAATCCTTGAGAGACCTTTATGGGCGAGACTGTCCGCCACCTCATTACCGTTGACTCCTGTGTGAGAGGGCACCCTTTGGAAATGTACAGTAAAGCCTCTGCTGTGCAGATTCTGCACCAAGCGCAGAGAGCTTATAGACAAGGCGTCATTAGGGAATCCGCGCTCTAACCTCTGAAGGGCAGATTGTAAATAAGTTAGGATGACAACAGGTTGAGCCGGACAGGACCCTAACTTCCGTAAAGCCGCCTCAATAGCAACACTTTCAGCCGTTGCGGAGGATACGACAGCAGTACAGCGTACGGACCACTTGCAGTCCAAAGAAGGAATGTAAAAAGCCGCTGCGCTAGCTTGTTTGACCTTGTCCACAGAACCATCCGTGAAAATTTTAAGATCGCAGGCATACTCTGTTTCCAAGTGTTCCAGTACAAGCGAACGCGTTGCTGCCAAAGGAGAGCTCCGGTTTGCACTCACATGGGGAATTGTGACCTTACAGTCGAGGGTCGGAAAAGACCAGGGGGGTGTCAACCGTTTCCTTTGCCTTCGGACATTAATGCCTAAATAACTAAGAGTATTGAGTGCCAAGTAAGCCTTCGACTCATATCTCTTGCAGAGCCGCTGGAGAAGGGATCGCCCAGCTACCGTCTCTCCTAAGCGTTCAAGATGCATTAGTGGTCTCTGAGAAGCGATAAGGCTAAGAGGTTTCGATAGGGACTCATGAAGTACTGCCGTATTCGCAGCCGCCTGGGGAACTCCAATGGCTCTTCTGTGGACAACTTCGAGACGTTCAAGTTGTGATGCCGAGGGGGAAATGAAAGGTAATTGATACATTATGCGACTGACCACCAGCGCTTGATGAAGTTTGACCATTGAAGAAGGATGGTTTCCCCATTGCTCACTTGCAATTCTGCGGATCACATTGAGACGAGAAGATATAGATGAAACAATCGCGTCTACAGCTTTTCGCCACTGTAGACGGGAGTCAATAATGACGCCCAGGAAACGCGTGTGGTCGAATAGACGGATGCAAGAGTGACTGTGGTCTATCTTCAACTGCGCTTGACGTCTGCCTACACCTTTAAACAGAACAAAGCTGGATTTTTCCACTGACAGAGACAACCCCACACCTTGAAGGAAAGCTTGTGCCGAAAGTAGAGCCTGTCGAGCTATCAGGGCTAAGCGCTTGCGTTGGTAGCCAGTAATCCAAATACAGATGTCTTCAGCATAAAGTGACATACGCACTTGCCTGCAACTTTTTTTCAACGAATCGGGAAGGCCAGCCATTACGGCGTTAAAGATCGTGGGGGAAAGAACACTTCCTTGAGGCACACCTCGTGATAGAACCCTTTCGGTGCTTAACGTACTCCCTAACCATACACGAACCACGCGATCACTAATAAACTTGCAAACAAATTTTAACATGTGGCCCTGTATGCCTATGCCTTGCAAACTGTTTATAATTGAGCTCTGAAGCATGCTGTCGTAAGTTTTCGCAACGTCAAGAAAAATGGCTAAGGTGGAAAGGCCGAAAGCTCTCTGGTGTTCAATGTGACTTACCAAGTCTAAGACGCTATCTTGGGCACTAAGACCTCGGCGGAATCCTGTCATACATGTTGGCAGTGCCTTGCTGTTCTCAAGCCACCACGATAAGCGTTCATTTACCAGCTTCTCCGTCAACTTAGCTACACAGAAGGTCACTGACACGGCGATACAAGGCAAGGTGTGTAATATCTTTGCCAGGCTTCAGTACTGGAACTACATGTGCCACCTTCCATGACGGAGGAACATCGCCAGTCTCCCAAACTCGATTGATGAAGTTGAGGAGCTCCTTCCTGAGTTGCAAGGGCAGATTACTCAGCATTTGATTGGTGATGCCGTCGGGACCTGGTGCACACCGGCGCCGCAGGCCACTGAGCGCAGTCTGAAGCTCACGAAGCGTGAACGGGACGTTCATGATAGACCTGGAGGAAGCAGGTGGTGTATATATGTCTATTCCAGAATCAGCGCGTACGAGTGCGTCTGCATATTCCTCTGCCAAGCACGCAATAGGTTTTTCGTTGCGTGTTGCAAGAGCTTCAAAAGGCTTCGAAGGGCGAGATTCTCCAGCAAGGCTGCCAATAACTCGCCATATTCTCGTGATCGGTGAGAACGCAGTCAAACTAGCACAAAATGAGGCCCATTGCGACCTGTACAACTTGTTCGTGTGCCGTCTAATAGCAGAATTCAGCCTATTGAAGGTCGTCTTCAGTTGCCTGTCGTCCTTCTTCCGCACGAGTTGGCGCTCCGTCCTTTTTCTCGCTGCGCAAAGGTTCCTGAGTTTTAAATCCGGGGCCGAAAAATGATCAGGTAACTTGACCGCCGTAGTTGCTGCTAGCTTACTAGAAATCATTTTGTCAACATCATCACGAGAAACACGTTCTAGGTGCTCTCTGTACTTGTCCCAGTTGACCACTTTGCTAATTTTAGGACCATGCATACGAATGTCGGCAGAAAACACAAAAATCGGATAGTTATCACTTCCCAAGCGGTCAGGCGTTGTTGACCAACTCACGCGGACGTCAGGTGAATGCAGTGTCAGGTCTATAGCTGTCGCTGAAGCTGGAAGCTAGAAGAAAGTGGGGCTTCCGTCATTGGCAACACACAGGTCCAAACTGTCAATAACCTCTACGAGTTTGCGTCCACGGGAATCCGTGCTCCTGTCACCCCAAACGGCATGATGGGCGTTGAAATCACCGCAGATGATTTTAGGAGCTGCGCAGCGGTCGCAGAGCTGCTGTAGAAACAAATTCAATGCTACCTTCTTCCGCGGAGACACGTACACGGATGCAATAGAAAGGGTTGGAGAGCCGAGCTGTATTCTCACAGCCGCTGCCTCAATGTCATCCGTGCAAAGATCGGCAACGCTTAGAGAAACATGTGTAATTTACCTTCTTATGTACAGCGCAACCCTTCATGCAGGAAATGACTTTATGGTGCAGTTTTTATGGGCGACATATCCAGTCAAACATCTCCCGCTTGGCAGGCCAGCTTCTGACAGGGACAATACTGGAACACAAGTCTCTTATAATAATAATTGTTTTTTGTGGAAAGGAAATGGCGCGGTATCTGTGTCATATATCGTTGGACACCTGAACCGCGCCGTAAGGGAAGGGATAAGGGAGGGGCTGAAGGAAGAAAAGAAGAAAGAGGTGCCTTAGTGGAGGGCTCCGGAATAATTTCGACCACCTGGGGATCTTTAACATGCACTGACATCGCACAGCACACGGGCGCCTTAGCGTTTTTCCTCCACAAAAACGCAGCCGCCGCGGTCGGGTTCGAACACGGGACTTCCGGATCAGTAGTCGAGCGCCCTAACCACTGAGCCACCACGGCGGGTACAAGTCTCTTTCAAGAATAGTTTTAGTTCAGCTAACCGACTTAATATCCCACCGCAGTTCCACTGCAATTTAAACGGCACTTTTCAGTGCATATGAGATCCATGAGGTTTAACCCCATCCATTTTAGTTCGGAAGGAAGTTTGCTGCAAGGGTGGTAATTAGGGACTCAAACGAAAGCACCAGCTGTAGGAAGTTCTTCGGGTTACCAGGCGCCATCGCTGGAACATGTGAACGCAGGGCCCCAAACAAAACATGAAGAAGGTCCGACGTACCTTGATTTTTGAGCTCCTTATTTTGCGCAACGCACTCACAACATCGACAAAAGAGGCCGACGGGGACACACTCTTGGCCGCAGTAGCTGGTGTTTTTGTCCCTTTGTGAATATGCGGGTCCCCCTTGCCGTGGAGTCTGGCTGTGATCCGGCCGCTCAGGAACATGGACATTTTTTGCTGGAGGTCGAACGGCCGACTCGCGCACACTGGGCCTTGGTGTCTTGCTCGACTCAGGTCTCTTAGGGACATTGTTGGGCAACGCAACAACATCAGACTCCAACACTGGGAACTCGTCTAATCCTGGGGCAGGCTTCTCAGTCGGGGGGGGGGGAGGGGGGTTTCGACCAAGAATAAAGGATATCCGACGGTGCAGAGCGCTCACACGCAAGGGGCAGCCTTCGAAACTCGCCGGATGACCGCCACCGCAATTGGCGCAAGCAAAATCTGCCTTGCAGGTTTTAAAGTCGTGGTTGCCTCCGCACCGCTTACAGCGTCGATCCTTTGTGCAAACTTGGCCACGTGCCCAAACCGTTGGCATCTAAAACACCGTCGAGGAGCTTCAGTGAAATCTGCAACTGCGTGTTTTGTGAATCCCAGATCAATTTTTTCGGGGCGCTCTGAATTGGGAGCGAACGTCAACACGATAGAGTTGGTAGGTTTCGCAGCCCATTATTTTCCTGGAAACTCCACGCGACGCACAAGTCGTTTCACGTGCAGTACACCTTGTGGTTTCAGATAATCATGTACGTCGCGTTCTGAATACCACTTTGGTACACCCTTAATAACACAGGTGTTCTTCATGTAGGAATGGGCAACCGCACGTTAACTTTGATGCCAAAAATCTGAGAGCTCTGCAGGAGCTTGTCAACCTGCTCTTCCGTCGAGACATCCAGCTGAAGAGCCCCGTGCATGGTGAACCGACTTCGAATCGGAGCTGATCCCAGCAGTGATTGAATGGCCGCAAAAAGTAAGATGGGATTCTTCTCTCTTAAATCAACCCCCTTTTCTGTGGGCTCAACCACTATCGGGATCCCTACCGTTCGTTGCTTGTGATGACTCACCAACTTGAAGCCCTCGTTGACCACGTAAGCCATATCGGCCACTGACTCGTCACCGTCCACCATCGTTGACTTAGCCCCACTAAGCGATGAGGTCTCGCTGGATGGGTGGTCGTGTCCATGTTCTGGGCGCTCCACAGCCTGGTAAGCCATGGCCGCCTCTTCCGAGCCAGCCTCCTTTGAATGGCGTGGTCCCTTTAGGCTTGCCGGCACCGGAGCAGCCGTACTCTTCCCGTAGGGACAGTACCGCCTTGAAGATGGTGCCATCCTCGAATATTCAAATAAAACGAGGTAAATTGGGGAAAATTAGGTAAATAAACAGAGCTGAGGCGACAGGCGATCGAACAACGTCTTCGTGTTCCTCTCTCTCAGCAGCTTTCTGAACGGCACCCTTAGCACGGCCAGAACGTGGAGGATACTCAAAGCCCTCATGGATCCAACAAAGACCAAAGCAGAAAGTGGGAAAGCAATCCAGAGGCTGGTCCACAGCAGCAAAGAGTCAGATGAAGAGATCCTGGAGGCGGTCAAGAAGTGCTATGGCACAGACAAGCCTCAAGGATACCAAGGAGAATATAAAGGGGAGGAGAACCCGCACCTCGACAGGCCGATAACCAATGAAGAGGTTTATGCGGCCATCAGGGTGGTTACCAGAAACACAGCAGCAGGAGCCAATAATATCAGAAACTCGCTAATTCGCAACCTCAGCGATGAAGCGGTGATTGCAACTAACCGACTACCTCAATACACTGTGGACAGAAGGCACACTGCCACGGGATTGGAAGCATGCAGAAGTTGTGATGATTCCTAAGCCAGGCAAGAAGTTGGAGATAAACAATTTGCCCCCTATCTTGCTCACGTCGTGCCTAGGAAAGCTTTTTGAGAGAGTCATCACAAGGAGAATACAACAATACCTGGAAGATGAAGATCTGTACCCGCACAGTATGTTCGGCTTCAGAACAAATCAATCGACGCAGGACATCCTCTTACAGATCAAGGAGGAAGTCGCAGAAGCCGCCCCAAAAACAGGGGAGAACATCATCATGGCACTGGACATAAAGGGCGCGTTCGATAACGTCAGCCATGACGCCATCATGGAAGGGCTAACCACCACCAACTACGGAAGAAGACTACACGACTACGTAAGGGCCTTCCTGTCAAACCGCACAGCTACGGTTGGACTGGGGGACCTACGCAGCAAGGTCTTCGAAACACCAAACAAAGGCACCCCGCAAGGTTCAGTGATCTCGCCGGTCCTCTTCAACATAGCCATGATTGAGCTAGGAAGACAGCTGAGCCAGATAGGGGAGATACAGCACGCTATGTACGCCAATGATATAACGATCTGGATCAGCCAGGGCTCCCAAGGCAAAAACAAGATCTCCTGCAGCAGGCAGCCACATGCGTGGAGAACTAAGTCAGAGAGAGAGGCCTGGCATGCTCCACCGAGAAGTCGGAAATTCTACGAGTGGGCAAGAGACCATCCAAAGAAATATACAACATAAAAATTAAAGGGGATGTCCTCCCGGAACGCAACATGATCAGAGTGTTGGGAATGTGGATCCAAAGCAGCGGGAAGTGCAGCCACACCCTAAGCCTTCTCCAACAATCAATGCAACAGGTCAGCAGAATGATCACCAGAGTATCACAGAGAAGATTTGGCATGAAGGAGAGTGACACGATCAATTTAGTCAAGAGCCTGGTGGTCAGCCTCATAACATACTCACTCCCCTACCACAAGATGACACATAACGAAAAAGAACAAGCAGACACTTTAATCAGGAAGGCTTTCAAGACGGCCCTAAATCTAACAAGAAACACGTCAAACGAGAAGCTCCTAAAGTTGGGAGTCCACAATACGTTTGACGAGCTAATGGAAGCTCAAATAGGGGCCCAAATGTGCAGGCTCCAGCAGTCAACCAGCGGCCAAGCGCTCCTCCGAAGGCTTGGCTACTTAAGTGAAGAAGTGGGAGATAGGGTTGCGGGCATACCTGATAACATTCGCCAAACACTCAGGGTGTTCCCAATCTCTCGCAACATGGACCCTAATCTGCACGCAAGGAGAAGGGCTGCGAGAGCAGAGTATCTAGAAAAGCACTTAGCTAAAAAAGCAAATGTAGTATACACAGATGTGGCTTTGCATCGATGGAACATAAACATGAAGGAACACAGAGTAGTATCGGTGGTGGTGAACCACCAAGGGGACCTGGTCACCAGTATATCACAGAGCGGCTGCAGAGTATACGAGGGGGAAGAAGCTGCTGTTGCGCTGGCAGTAGCTGAAGGATACCACAGAACACTCACAATAATCACTGACTCCGAAGAAGCATGTAGGCACTACACTAATGGTAGGATCAGCAAGGGAGCGCTACGCATCATCCTCTAGGCGGGACCCCCGAACAAATAAATTCAGCACAAGCTTTTCTGTGTGCCGTGGCACACCGGGGTGACTGGGAATCAGAGGGCCGACGATCTAGCTCGCGAGCTTACCAACGGAGCAGATACATCAAGTGACCCTGAGCCCACCACAACGGTGGAACCATCGTACGTGGAAATCCTAAATCACTACAGAGGACAGAGGATAGCGTATCCTCCACCACACCAGCTATTAACGCAATATGAGGCAGTCGGTTGGCGTAGACTGCAACCAGGAAGCTTTCCTAACTTACACATACTTCACAAAATGTTTCCGAACCAGGACGCGGACACATGCCAGTGGTTTGGAGCCACCCCCACTTTATACTATACTACATCGGAGTGTAATAATAATAATAATAATAATTGGTTTTGGGGGAAAGGAAATGGCGCAGTATCTCTCTCATATATCGTTGGACACCTGAACCGCGCCGTAAGGGAAGGGTAAAGGAGGGAGTGAAAGAAGAAAGGAAGAGAGAGGTGCCGTAGTGGAGGGCTCCGGAATAATTTCGACCACCTGGGGATCTTTAACGTGCACTGACATCGCACAGCACACGGGCGCCTTAGCGTTTTTCCTCCATAAAAACGCAGCCGCCGCGGTCGGGATTGAACCCGGGAACTCCGGATCAGTAACATCGGAGTGTAAAAACTATTATACTATTATTCATTCCATAAACTA
This sequence comes from Amblyomma americanum, assembly GCF_052857255.1. Taxonomy (NCBI): domain Eukaryota; kingdom Metazoa; phylum Arthropoda; class Arachnida; order Ixodida; family Ixodidae; genus Amblyomma; species Amblyomma americanum. The sequence continues at coordinate 499,094,820 of NC_135497.1, forward strand.
AAAGAGCCCAATGCGGAACAGTGGGAGAGCCTGCTCACTAGCAGCGTGCTGGCGGTCCAAAAAGGATTGGTCCAGCATGAGTATGAGGTAGCAAGACTCAGTGGGGCCCTGGAATAAGGGCACCACCCCTGGAAGGCTCGGAACTTCAACATGAAGACACCCGGGTCCCGCTGAATCGACCCTTTTTTGGCGCCGATAAAGTTTTTCGCTCTCTCTCTCTCGAATGGGCTTAGTAATTTTAGGGTGCTTTTTATGTTTATTGTTATTTTGTTTTCTTTGTTCTATATAAGCATGATTCTGGTTTATGGTTTATGGGGGTGAAAGTCACAAAGCGACTGAGGCTATGAGAGACGCCGTAAAGAGGAGCTCCGGAAATTTCGACCGCCTGGGGTTTTTAACTTGCACTGACATCGCACAGTACACGGGCCTCTAGAATTCCGCCTCCATCGAAATTCCACCGCCGCGGCCACATACGCATGATTCATGCTTTTCAGTCACTATGTATTTTTTCTTAGGCACGATCCTACAAGCCATCTAAAGACTTAGACCGGCCTGTCTCGCCTGCATTCATATTTACGGTGACAAAACAAAATTATTATTATTATTGTTGTTATTATTATTGTTATTATTATTAACGTCAACAACATAGCGCCCAGTAAGGACGCATGTGTGCTGTGCTCCCGCCCGTTTTTTGGTAAGCAGCAGTTTTTTCGTTGTGCCGACTGTAACAAACGTGTACACGCGAAGTGTGTCACTTAAAGTGACGACGAGCTGCAGCTTTTGAAGTCCGGCTCGAGACTATTCATGTGCTATCTGTGTTTGTCGTCTTGCGGCGGTGCTGAGCCTAGCGACGGTGGCGTGTCAGCGGCTGCATTCCTTTCTTCCACGGCCCACCAGCCACATCACCCGACCGACCCGACCGGTTCCCTCACTTCCTCGCCGACGGGCGAACTTGACTGTGCGCTTGCCTCGCTTAATAATAATAGTTATTATTTTGGGGGGAAAATAAATGGCGCAGTATCTGCCTCATATATCGTTGGACACCTGAACCGCACCGTAAGGGAAGGGATAAAGGAGGGAGTGAAAGAAGAAAGGAAGAGAGAAGTGCCGTAGTGGAGGGCTCCGGAATAATTTCGACCACCTGGGGATCTTTAACGTGCACTGACATCGCACAGCACACGGGGGCCTTAGCGTTTTTCCTCCATAAAAACGCGGCCGCCGCGGTCGGGTTCGAACCCGGGAACTCCGGATCAGTAGTCGAGCGCCCTAACCACTGAGCCACCGCAGCGGGGTGCCTCGCGTCGGGCTCTCCTCCTCGACGCACTTGAGGGAACCTCGTTTCTGAGCGACGAGGTCGCCCAGCTGCGGCAGGAGAATGAGCGCCTTCGTGGTGACAACTCGCGGGCGCTCGCTATCCAGGCCGAGGTCGTTGCCTCTCTGCGGGCTGATGTTCGCAGCCTACGCGAGGAGCTTGCGAGGCGCCCTGCTTCATCGCAGCGTGATCCGCCTTTCGTCGAGCCCATGTCCGTGATCAGTCCTTCCCGTATGTTCCAGCCATCCAAGAGCTACTCTGCTGCCCTTCACTGTGGGATGGCACCCGTTGATTTGGCCACCTGCCCGACATCTGTATCTGTTCCCCCACTTATTTTAACTCGCCTGAGGCGCAGATGAAGCACCGAAGCCCAGCCATCGCTGGCTCGTCGAGCTCATCTATTCTGAACGTCGCCAGACCTCAGAAGCGCCCGAAGACTATTTTCGTCTCCAAGCTGTGCCCTGATTCAACGTCGGCAGATCTGACGAACCATCTGAAGTCCGTGAACGTCACCCCCCCCCTTTCCTGCCGGCAGTTGAAAACGAAATATGACTCTTACTCGTCCTTCTACCTCACAGTCAGCGCGAAATTTTATGATCAGCTTGTTGACCCTTCGATGGGGCCTACGGGCTGCATCTTCAAGGCTTATCGTGGAAAGCTCCTGGATGGTACGTTGCATCATTCCGAGCTGATGGTTGATCGCAGTCAACCCTAACTTGGATATATATTACCAAAATGCCCGAGGTCTTCGGACTAAGGGACCTGTATTTTTTTCCAATGTATTAGCCTCTTGTTATTCGGCTGTTGTAATTACTGAGACCTCGCTGTCTAGCGAAGTTTACTCAGGTGACTTCTTTCCTAATAACTATTCTCTTTTTCGAAGTGACCGCCTTGTATCAGCTTCTAAACAAAAAGGAGGGGGAGTGCTCATTGCTATTGACAGTTTCGTGCAGTGCGTTCGGCGTTCCGACCTGGAAACCATCGAAGAATCTGTCTGGTTAGAGCTCACTTTAACTCGACATCAAAAACTTTTATTGGCAGCTTTCTACATTTCCCCTAATCTGCCTCCTCCTGCCTACGATGATGTACTACATTCTATCGAATATGTTATCACTTCTCATAGCAAGCACAAACTACTCATTTTAGGGGATTTTAATACTCCAGGTATTAACTGGAATACCTTTACATTTTCTCACAACAATCATTATGTAGTTAGTAAGTACAACCGGCTTTTAGATTTCACAGCTTCTAACACCTTTCAGCAACACAATTTAATTGAAAACTGTTGTAGTAATGTTCTTGAAATTTGTTTATCTAATTTTGAAAATGTTCGAGTCTCGACATCTGACATCTCACTTACTCGCTGTGACAAATTGCATCCTCCAATTCTAATAACAGCTTCGGTTTCTGTCTCACCTTCTGCTAATTCAAATCGTGCGGGGAATTATCCCCGTTTCACTTACGCACTTGGCGCCTCTGTTGGTCTCTTCGGTTTTTTCTCTTCTGTCGACTGGTCCGTTTTACACGAAATCAGTGATGTTGACGAACAAGTCAGTCGCTTCACTGAAATAGTTCTCAATGGTATGCGCCAGTACATACCTGTGCACGCTCCTACTCGCAGCAAGTTTCCGTTCTGGTTTTCCAAGGAACTTAGAACAGCGCTGAAACTTAAGGAGCGGGCCCACCATAAAGCGAAACGCCTCGGGCTGGATACATGGGCAGATGAATTTCACCGCTTGCGTTCCCTTTGCTAACGCCTGTAAAAGCTGGATCATGAGTCCTATCTTGAATATTTAGAGAATAGTGCCTCTAATCGTCCTACTGAATTCTGGCGATACGTTCGCAAGCGTTCGAATAAATCTGATAGTCATATTCACTTAGTTGACTCTCATGGGAATGAAATTGAGAATGTCGCTGACGGCTTTGCTCAACACTTTTCCTCCGTGTACAAATCTCCACGTTGCGATTCCGTATGCCTTCCAGCTGGCGCACCTAATTCCGTTCTTCTTGTCGAGAAGTTGGTAAGTGAGAGTCTTAAGTGTTTGAAACCATCTTTGTCCCCTGGACCTGATGGTATTCCAGCCGCCATAATAAAAGCCTTCAATAGTACCTTCGTCCCTGTTTTAACCACGATATTTAATAACTGTTTGAAAAATTCTGCCTTTCCCCGCGCGTGGAAAATGGCGCGTGTTTTCCCTGTCTTCAAATCAGGAATCAAATCTGACGTTTCGAACTACCGCCCCATTTCTCTTCTTTGTGCAACCTCTAAGCTGTTTGAATTAGCTTTGCACAAAGTACTTTCCTTCCACCTCAAACATGTAATCATACATAATCACCATGGTTTCATAAAAGGTCCTTCTACTACAACTAACCTTGTGACTTTTATGACATATACATCAGCTGAAGTCCTTCAGAGGAGTCAGGTAGACGCTGTGTACTGTGATTTGAGCAAAGCTTTCGACATTGTTACTCACTCATTACTTCTTCAAAAGCTTCTGCTGTTTGAGATCGACGTTTCAATTGTAGCCCTCCTACGCAACTATCTCCTTGATCGGTCCTGCTTTGTCAGTACAAATGGACAGACCTCATTTGTTTACACTCCAACCAGCGGAGTTCCTCAGGGCTCGGTATTAGGCCCGCTTCTGTTCTCTGTTTTTATCAATGACGTTTCCTGCGTGGTCAAAAACTCCTCGTTTCTCCTTTATGCGGACGATATAAAAATGTTAAAGGCAATACATACTCTTGATGATTGCTTGTCATTGCAATCGGCATATCCGCCTTCTCTGATTGGTGCTTGAAGAATGGGCTCACTCTCAATTCATCTAAAACCAAGGTTGTCTCATTTACGCGTAAAACGCACAGTCTTCTCTACTCTTATTCTGTGAATGGTAGGCCGCCCCCCAGGGTTGATGAAATTAATGACCTCGGCGTACATTTTGACCGCAGCCTCAGCTTCTCCTCTCATACAAAACGCATTGCTCTACCGGCTATGCGTACACTCGGCTTCATCTGCAGGCTTTCGAGAGAGTTTCGAGCCCCACTTCGTTTCTTAAAGCTCTACCTCTCCATATGCTTGCCGCTTTTGGGATATGCGTCTGTTGTTTGGAGCGGCACTTGCCAGTCGAACTGTGAAAAAATCGACAGAGTTAAGCTAAAGTTTTTACGCATATTTCAACATCGGTTTTCTTGCAAAACTTCCAGCTCTCGTCCCAGACGGAGTAACTCACTGCAGCTTCCTTCTCTTAGCTGCCGTCGCGTGAGGGCAGATATAATTTTCTTGTATAAACTTCTTCATGGTCACATTCTATGCCCTCAGCTCCTAGCGCGTATCCTTTTGCGTGTACCGCGAAAGAGCATAAAGGAATACAGACCATTCCAAGTTTCTCCCTCTCCCCTCTGAACAGAATGCAAAAGTTGTTAAATTATCTTTGTCCTCACCTTCATATATTCGAAAATTCTCACCCTTCCTTTATATTGGATGTCCGTGACGTTCCACTTTGAGCACTCTTTTTTGTCATACATAACTTCCCCTTTCATGCATTTTGTCTTTACTCCACTTGTGCATTTGCACTGGTATTATATTGTTTTTTTTTCTCCTTAAGTGTTCATCACATCTACTTGTTTTCATTATTGTTATTTCTTTAATACTGTGTACTCACGCCTGATTGTCTGTAACGCGTTCACTAATTACATTTGTTATTGTGTATGATTGTATTTCTAGCTTGTATTTCAGAGGTTTCATATTCGTTCATATTAGTATTGGCTTTATTCTTGTTTGTATTTTGCTATATGCTGTACTTGGCTGTTATCGGTCATTCTTGTGTTCATTCTCTTTGTTTACTGTTTCATGAGTTATTTATAAGTCTGTTGCCTGTTCTAGCTGTTTTCATTTACCGCTGTTCTCGCTGTTTTCTTGTTTTCGCTTTTTTTGCTTCATGCTTGCTGTCACGCCTACTTTATATGTCTTTTTTTTTCTATCGCCTTGACTGCTGCATTACCTCCCCTGAGTGTCTTCCTTTGTGGTGAAATAAATTTACATTTTGTGCGTGTGAATGGTGTACCAGCACCAAGAACTTTGGGTTGTTCCTGGGCAACGAAATATAAAGATTTATTATTATTATTATTATTATTATTATTATTATTATTATTATTATTATTATTATTAATAATATTATTATTATTATTATTATTATTATTATTATTATTATTATTATTATTATTATTATTATTATTATTATTATTATTATTATTATTATTATTATTATTATTATTATTATTATTATTATTATTATTATTATTATTATTATTATTATTATTATTATTATTATTATTATTATTATTATTATTATTATTATTATTATTGGCAGTCAGCGGCGAGTGCGTTGGCCGAAGCTAACACGTTGTACCCCAACAGGCGGTGATCTTGGTGCTGCGACCCCCGTGACGCCCCGGACCGTGCTGTCACCTTCATCGGCGCAGACCGTTCTGCTGATTCTGGCGGCAAGCGGCTACTCGACAGAAAACCAGGGATCAACGGCAGGCTACTTAAGCCTGCGGACAGCGTAAATCCCCTGCAGTCAGCGGCGAGTGCGTTGGCCGAAGCTAACACGTTGTACCCCAACAGGTAGAGTCTCATTTTGGCTGTTATCTTTCGTGCTTGAATTTGCCGCTGACTGCACACTGTGTACGCTTTCCCTGTATGACAATGACAGATTGTATTATTTGCCACCAGGTACTGCCCGATGATGGCAAATTTATGACCTGTACAGATTGTAAGTTTTCTTACCATTTGGGTCAAAATTGTTCTGGAATTGCCCCTAACACATTTAACACAATGGGCGCAGCAAAAAGAGATGTGTGGGTATGCAAGACATGCAGAGCGGCAAGAAAACGCACAGGCGATTTCAACTCGCAACATGATGCTGCCCAGGTCGATGAGAGTGCGGGCATGGAATCGGCATTGTTTGTGGAACTGCAGGATATCAAAAAGAGCCTACAATGCTTACCAGACCTTCACACGAAGGTTGATTCGCTGCTCCTTCTGAGAACAGAGGTGACCACATTAACCAAAACAGTTCAAGAATTGGAAAGCTCTGACATTTTTATCACAACAGTACGATTCTGTTCTCGAAGAAATCAAAGCAGCTAAGGAACACATGTCTTCTCGAGATGCAGAAGTATCCGCCCTCAGAGCAATTGTCCAGACGCAAGCCGAACAGCTAGACCGGATGCAAGCCGACCTAAATGACAGTGAACAGTACAGTCGTAACATGAACATGGAAATCCATGGACTCAAAGAGGAAGCAGATGAAAATCTTAAGGAATTCCTGAGTGATATTGCTGAAAGGCTACAAGTCCAAAATTTTTCTCTGTCAGAGGTTGAAGCAATACATCGGCTACCAGGCAGGCGCGACGCTATTCCTAGGATTCTTGTGCGCTTCACTTCCTCTGCTTCCAGAGAAAAGTTGTTCGAAGCCCGCGGGAAGCTTGGGAGTCTTTGCGAACCTGGAAAGCGACAAACGATGTTTTTCAACGAGAACCTGACAAAGCTGAACCGAGATCTATTCTGGCATGCAAGGACCAAGGCAAAACTAAATGAGTACAAGTTTGCTTGGGTTAAACGGGGCAAGATATTTGTGAAAAAATCTGAAAGCTCGTCCCTTCTCCGAATAACTAAGCCAGCAGACTTGGATCTAATCGTATAATTGCCATGGACAGCACCTTCTGCCAGGTACCGAACATTAGGTCTTTCAAGGACACATTTCATCAGAGCTCAGAGAATGAATTTACTGTCGTAAACACCAATGTCAGAAGCCTTCGAAAATACTGGGAAGAATTTAAGTTAGTTGCCATATCAGGAATTGGGTTTGTTGATGTATTCGTCTTGACGGAAATCAATGTTACAGATGCGTGCATGCATACGTTGTCAGTGCCGGGCTATCAGTGCCATTTTGTGACGCGGCCTCATCGACGAGGGGGCGGAATCGCCATCTTTATAAGAGGCACGTTTGACGTTGCACCCATTGTCGTGAACCTCGCTCATGCGGAATGCTTAGCGCTGACGGTATCTTGTGGTGCTCGGTGTTTAAGGTTGGTAGCTCTATATCTGCCACCTTGCAACAGTACTACTCGTTTTTTGCTGGAACTCGAGGAAACGTTGACCTTATGGAATTCAGTGGAAGAAATATGTTTAGTGGGAGACCTAAATATAAATACCTTGTGTCCTACGGTAGGCTCTGTATCCGACTACCTGTCACTCCTGTCCTCGCACGGTGTTTCAAATACAATTACCGCTACTACCCGTGAAGAAATACTTGCAGACCACTTAACAACATCTTGTCTAGACCATATCGCTTTACGTGCCCCTAACTACTCATTTGCTTCTTGTGTTATTTTGCAACGTTTTTCGGACCATTATCTCGTCGCTTGTCGTTCGTCTCCATCATTTCCTACGCCAGCGGCTCTTAGATCCACCACATCCAATAATTTAAGCTACATCACCGTAACCGACCAAAGGACCTTGGATAACTTGATTAGCAGTTTTAATTGGATGGCAATAACTGAATCTAATCCACCAGAGAAGGTGCACAGTATCTTCTGCGACCAAATAAAAAAGTTAGAAAATAATTCAAAGCACGTCGTAATAAACAAGCGCAGGAAGGATTACAACTGGTTGACTGCAGATATAATGCGGGCCATTTCCTATAGAGACATGCTCTGGAAACGGTGTGAGCATGCCTCAAAAAATAAACACCTACGTCTTGAGTACAAAACCGCACGAAATAGGGTAGTTGCCTTAATAAGATGCACGAAGCGCCAGTACTTTTTCGAAAAATTTAATCAGTCGTCAAGGAATCCCGAAAAAACATGGTCACTGATAAATTATCTTCGTGGCAAGAACGCTGCATACATTTCCCCAATCTCGTTTTTTCCAGGCGACTCGGTCGAGGTTGCAGATAAGTTCAATCAACTGTTTGCACTGGCTTCCGAGAATGCATCTTCTTGCCAGGCCGTCCAATACAGGCTTAAGGAATCTATTTCAGCGTCCGCTTTCCTACCTAGATTTTCAGAAAATGAACTTCACCCAATAATTTTCAGCTTTAAGCGCAATAAGCCTCCTGGAATCGACGGCTTATCTGCGAACCTGCTACAAAGGAACTTTTCAGCATTATCCAACATCCTGCTCTTCATGTTAAACGGTTTTCTTGATACCGCGCTTATCCCCAAGGAGCTTAAAACTGCGATTGTTAAGCCCTTTTATAAAGGAGGAAAAAGGGATGACATCAAAAACTATCGGCCTATTTCAATCCTACCCATACTGTCTCATATTCTTGAAAAATTCCTTTTGAAATCCATGTCGTCTTTCGTTGAGAAATTATCAATTCTGTCGACTCGACAGTTTGGTTTTGTGTCCGGTCGTGGTACGGTAACCCTTCTAGAAGAGTTCTCTGATGAACTGTTCTCGGCTTTTGACCAAAATTTGTTTAGCGTTGCTTTATTCCTGGACATATCAAAAGCTTTCGAGACAGTTCATCACGGGATTCTTTTACAAAAATTATATTCCAGCGGTTTTAGAGGGCCATTTTACGATGTCCTTAAAAGCTGTCTCGCCGAACGATCACAAGTAGTTGTCTTAGACGAAATTAAAAACGCAAGTGGTAAGCTTCCACTGAAGGCCGGAGTTCCTCAGGGTTCTATATTATCACCTCTACTTTTCAATATATTTATAAATGATTTATCTAGGGTTGTTTCAAAAAGTTTAATATTTCAATACGCTGACGACGCTGTTCTGCTCTCAAAACATATTTCTTACAGCATGGCTGTCTCGAATCTCCAAGGTAATATACACAAAACAATGACTTGGTTCGCTGATAACCATTTAAAGGTTAACACCTCAAAAACCCAACTCGTTTGCTTTAGATCCCCTTTAAAATTAACAGCTATAAACGCGCCAGTTTTTCTACACAGTCACAACTGCCATTCCTGTCGATGCGTGCCAACTACCTACGTGAACTCGGTAAAATACCTGGGAGTATTCTTCGACAGTGATATCTCGTGGCACACTCAGCTATCACATGTTTGCGATAAGCTCAGGAGCGCTGCATGGTTGTTTTTCAACATCAAGTCTCTCGTACCGTTTCCAGTAAAAAAAAATGATAGCACATGCTTTGGTCTACAGCACCCTTCGATATGGGATTACCGTCTTTGCTTTTTGCCCTACCAGATGGCAAAACCGCGTGGATTCTTTGTTAACGAACATACTGAGAAATCTAGCCTACAATAATCCGTCACTCAAAAATCATAACATCTTCTCGGCGCTTGGCTTGCCTTGCTTTTGGTCTTTGTTTCTACAAACTGTGGTGCTACGGCATTTTTGGTTCAGTGATTTTAAAACGTGCTATACAGCCCCCCGAGGCCTTCGTAATAGTGTTCGCTATGTAGTGCCACGATCCTCAACAAGATATGGTGAAGCTAGACGCTGTGTTTACGTGCCGAAAATTCTGAACGATTTGCCAAATGAGGCTTTCTCGATTCAGTCAAAAAAGGCATTGAAAAAGATTATTTGTTCATTGTAACGCGGTTATTTCAATACTTCTAAAAAGTATTGGTCATCACCTCTGAAATATGGTCATCTTATCTTATGTGTATTGATTCTTGTCTCGTGATTTGCTCCTTGTTTGTGTTTAGCCTCTTAACTATTAATACCCCTGCATTCACCCTGTTATGCGTCGAGTGAACATTGCACACTCGTCCACTGATTTTGCCGGGCCAAGTTCTTCAAGCCATTGGTGGCTTTGACAGGCCCGTTTCTTGTACTTTGAATTCTTTTGTACAAGCCTCTACAAGCGGGATCATGAGTCCTATCTTGATTATTTAGAGAATAGTGCCTCTAATCGTCCTACTGAATTCTGGCGATACGTTCGCAAGCGTTCGAATAAATCTGATAGTCATATTCACTTAGTTGACTCTCATGGGAATGAAATTCGGAATGTCGCTGACGGCTTTGCTCAACACTTTTCCTCCGTGTACAAATCTCCACGTTGCGATTCCGTATGCCTTCCAGCTGGCGCACATAATTCCGTTCTTCTCGACGAGAAGTTAGTAAGTGAGTCTTAAGTGTTTGAAACCATCTTTGTCCCCTGGACCTGATGGCATTCCAGCCGCCATAATAAAAGCCTTCAATAGTACCTTCGTCCCTGTTTTAACCACGATATTTAATAACTGTTTGAAAAATTCTGCCTTTCCCCGCGCGTGGAAAATGGCGCGTGTTTTCCCTGTCTTCAAATCAGGAAACAAATCTGATGTTTCGTACTACCGCCCCATTTCTCTTCTTTGTGCAACCTCTAAGCTTTTTGAATTAGCTTTGCACAAAGTACTTTCCTTCCACCTCAAAAATGTAATCATTCATAATCAGCATGGTTTCATAAAAGGTCGTTCTACTACAACTAACCTTGTGACTTTTATGACGTATACATCAGCTGAAGTCCTTCAGAGGAGTCAGGTAGACGCTGTGTACTGTGATTTGAGCAAAACTTTCGACGTTGTTACTCACTCATTACTTCTTCAAAAGCTTCTGCTGTTTGAGATCGACGTTTCAATTGTAGCCCTCCTACGCAACTATCTTCTTGATCGGTCCTGCTTTGTCAGTGTAAATGGACAGACCTCATTTGTTTACACTCCAACCAGCGGAGTTCCTCAGGGCTCGGTATTAGGCCCGCTTCTGTTCTCTGTTTTTATCAATGACGTTTCCTCCGTGGTCAAAAACTCCTCATTTCTCCTTTATGCGGACGATATAAAAATGTTCAAGGCAATACATACTCTTCACGATTGCTTGTCATTGCAATCTGACATATCCGCCTTCTCTGATTGGTGCTTGAAGAATGGGCTCACTCTCAATTCATCTTATGGGGTCACTCTGCGTCCAGCCGGCCGGGAAGGCGAGCTTCTGTGCAAGCTACACGCAGGCGTTATTTAAGCACGCAACACGTTTCCCCAACCCGTGGCGCAGAGTCGCAGCCACGGCAGGTCCGGACGAAATAGGCAACGGCAGGGCACGCTAGGAAATAGTTTATTATCCTAACGCGAGGTAAAGCACACTGCGGAAGAATGTTCTATCCGTAAAATAGATGTTCAGGAGCTCACCAAGTCGTTGACGTCGACCGGCGTTGGTGTTCGGGGGCCGGCGGGCAGCGGAAGGGGTCCGTGGGGTAGTTAGGTCAGGTCCGGCGGCGAGAGAGACCTTCCCGCCGCGCGATCACGCCTTTTATCCCCTCGGTCATTGCCTCCCTCGCAGCAAATCGTTACCGTCAAGCTTAGGCGTGCTACCCTCTCCGCAGAAGGCGACGCGCTGCCGTGACGTCACGTCAGTGCTGGGGCGGAAATGAGCAGAGTCGCGGGGGTGCCTTCTCTCCACATTCCTGGTGGCCAGCGCGCCCGTATAGGTCACGGTCGCCGCTGGCGCGGGGGACGAGGAGGGGATACCCGTGTATCCCACATCCTCCCCTCCTTAAGAAGCCTCCCGAACACAGAAACAGGCACAAAAAGCTTTACTCAATTTCGGTGGACCACAGGTCCAGGTCCATCTCTAGGCCCCCCGCTGGCGTGGCCCCTGCTTCCGTGTCGGGCGCCGGCAGTTCCGCAGCCGCCAGCGCAGGGGCCGGCCGCTTGGGGTCCGGGTCCCGGGCCTCGTCACTCGGGGCAGGAGGCGCCGCTGCCGAAGACGGAGGGGCCACCGCGGCCGAGGGCTGCGAGCCAAGGCTCGGCTCCGGCGGGCCGCCAGCGTGGCGGGCGGCTACCTGCAGGAGCCACTCAGCGAACTCGGCCTCGCGGCCCGCTCGCGCCAGCATCTGACGGGCCGCGGCGCTGGGAGTGGCCGCCGCAGGATGTCGCTCGTCTCGGGTCGTGGCCCCGCGCGTCCTCTGGTCGTGCAGGTCCCCCGCCTTGTGGGCTTCCTCGTGTAGCATCACGGCCCCACACGGGCACAGCAGGGTTCCTGGGGACAGGGGTAGGGACACGCCCTCGGCCCGCTGGTCCGCGTCGGCGACGGTGCGCCCCCGGAAGACGTTAAACAGCCTGGCCGGGGGCGTGAGCCTCTTCGCCCTCTCCTGCCGCTTCCACGGCCGCCACGAGACGTAGCCGACCGGCGCGTCCGTTCCGGCCTGGTACGTCCACGTGGCCACGTCCCTGGGCGGCTGGCGCGGGGCCTGCGCTGCTGGCGGCTCCGGGCCTCGGGCTGGCGGGGTGGACAGCAGGCGCTGGCCGAGTGGCGAGCGAGCCGGCGAGTGACCCAAGGTGGCGGGGGAAGCCTGGCGGCGGCGCGGCGACTGCCCGAAGAGGGGGCCCAAGTGCCTCGGGCCAGCACGCCCGGGGCCCGGTGGGGTGGCCGCCGGGTGACAGCGATGCGGCGAGGGGTGCTTTGGGCTTCCGGACGTCGGGGGTGACCGCCGGCGCTTGGGTTGTGCCTGCTTCTTTTCCATCTGCGCTGGAAAAGGTCAACACAGATGTAGCCAGCTCCCGCAGCGCGTGCTGCGTGGCTGTTCGACCCTCACGAGAGTCATGAGGGTTAGCGCAAGTCAGTCTTGCGTGCAACTGATCGGCATGAGCGGCCCGTACGTTCATGCATCTAACGAGACTGCCTGCCGGCTCGCGCCCTCGCTGTAGGCTGCGCAGGCAGATTCTGTTTCTGCCTAGGGCGCAAGTTATAGTGGGACGCGGGGTTCGCCGGCTGATCGCAGATCTCGTTGTCCGACTGCGGCGCGGGTCGGGCTGTGTCCTCTACCCACTCATCTCGCTGCACGTAACGTTTCAGGTCGCATACGTGCACCGGTCCGCCTGTCGGTTTCGACCGCAAGTCCTCGAGCCTGTAAACGAGCGAGGAAAGTTTCTCTCGCACGCGGAACGGCCCGATCCATTTCGGCGCCAACGAGGCCGCAAACTGTTTGCTAGCGTCGCTGAGAACGTGCTGGCGTCGAAGCACCAGATCGCCCACTTCGTAGTGAACATCCCGGTGCGAGCGGTCGTACTGTGCTTTCTGCTGCGCCCTAGCGGTGCTCAGGTTGCGGCGAGCCTTGCGTAAGGCCTCCGTCATCTTAGCGCGCAGCTGCGTCGCGTACTCAGCTCGTGCTGACGAAGCGACTGGCGTCTTCCTGCTGTCCGATAGAATCCGGTCCATCGGATTTAGCAGCTCTCTACCCAGATTGAGAGAACACGGCGCATACCCAGTCGAGCGGTTAACGGTCGAACGCAAAGCAAACGCGATCTCCGGCAGATAGGAGTCCCAATCTTTGTGCCTCTCAGAGTACGCGACAAGCAAGTGCTTAACGTTGCGATTGACTCGTTCCGTGGGGTTCGACTGAGCATGATAGGTGGTCGTTTTCTTGTGCTTAATGCCGAGTGCAGCGCACGAATCAACGAACACCTTCGCAGTGAAGTAGGACGCGTTGTCCGTTATCAGCTGCTCTGGGAAACCGAACCTGGTGAATACGTCCATCAGCTTCTCCATGATCACTCGTGCCGTCAGCTTTCTAAGGGGGAAAAGTTCAACCCACTTGCTGAAGTGATCCGTGACCACCAGCAAGAACTTGTTCCTACTCGGTGTCATAGGATACGGTCCCATGATGTCGCACGCCGCGATTTGCCAGGGAGTCTGGCTGTTAATCGGGTGCATGAGGCCGGGTGGTCGTCCGCCTCGGGGCTTCACACTTTGGCACACGTGGCACGAGCGGGCGTAGCGTATTACGTCCCTTTTCATGCCAAGCCAGGTAGCAAAGCGACACAACTTAGTGTAAGTCTTGGGGCCGCTTGCATGCCCAGCGATGCACGAGTCGTGAAAGTAGCGTAACAGTGCTGCTCTCAATACTCGCGGTATCACCACCTTGAACGCCTCGTTTGTGTCGTTCTCGGAGGGGATATACCTCAGCAGGACGCCGTCGGAATCCAGCAGATACGAATCCATCGCGCTCACAGCACTACCAGCTGTTTCCCAGCGCTCCGCACCGACAGCAAAACCAGCTGTCTCCTTGTGCGCGGCGGCCCTGCCGCCCGGCTCCCGGAGCCCGTCGAACACCTTTCGACAAAACGGATCCTTCTGCTGAGCTTCGAGCAGCTCCTTTCTGCTGAACACGATCCCCACGGAACTCGCGTAGTCCACGTGGTTCACGCTCTCGCCCTGGATCAACGGTTGGTCCGCGTTCCTTACATGGGCTACGGCTCGGGTCAGTCCCTCGCTCTCCCCGGCTGTCGGGCGGTCGGTCGCGTGACCTTCCTCGCACTGGACAGGCGCTCGCGAGAGTGCGTCAGCCACAGCGTTGTTTTTCCCTTTGCGGTAGCGCACGGTGAAGTCGTAACGCTGCAGCAACAGGGACCAACGCGCTAGGCGGCCGCTCGGCTCGCTGAGTCGTCTCAGCCAGGTGAGCGCCATGTGATCCGTCTCGATCACAAATGTCACCCCATCGACGTAGTAGTCGAACTTACGCAGAGCGAAAACTATCGCGAGACATTCCTTCTCTGTCACCGAGTAGTTTCTCTCTGCCGGCGTCAACGAACGGCTCGCGAAAGCTACCGGACGGAGAACGCCTTCATGCTCCTGAAGCAACACTGCTCCTAAGCCCAGGTCGCTTGCGTCGGTTTGAATCACAAACTCCCTGTTTAGGTCGGGTAGCTGCAACTCAGCCGTGTCAGCGAGCACTTTGGTGAGGTTGCGCAGTGCATCCTCTTGCTCGTGACCCCAACTCCAGCGCTCGCCTTTCTTCAAAAGCTTTGTCAAAGGCGCCTGCAGCGCTGCGCACTCTGGGATGAACTGGCGATAAAAGTTCGCCATTCCCAGGAAGCGCCTGAGTCCGGCTATATCTGTGGGCGACGGAAACTTAAGCAAAGCCTCAAGCTTATCGTCGCACGGCAGAATGCGGCCTCTGTCGATCGTGAACCCCAACAGTGTTATTCGGGTCGCGGCGATCTGTGCCTTCTTCGGGTTCAGACTCCCGCGGACCTCAGCCTCTCTAGGACGTCCCTCAAGTGGCACAGGTGTTCCTCGAACGTTTTCGAGTACACCACGATGTCGTCTAGGTACGCGAGCGCATGTTGCCACTTCGCATCTCCCAGAACACGGTCCATTAGGCGCTGATAAGTAGCGGGTGCTCCTACCAAACCAAAAGACATTCTCTTGAACTGGAAAAGGCCTCTGTGACAAGTGAAAGCAGTTTTCTCCTTGTCCCGCTCATTCATTTCAACCTGAAAGTATCCGCGGCTAGCATCGAGCGTTGTGAAGTACTTCGCCCCACCTAGGTTGGACACTAGGGAAGAAATGGTGGGTAGAGGGTAGGCGTCTTTCCTCGTAACCTCATTCAGCTTGCGGTAGTCCACGCAAAGTCGATATGTATCGTCTTTCTTTGGAACCAAGACTACCGGGAAGCCCCAAGGGCTGTTAGACCTCTCAACAACGCCAGTGTCGATAAGTTCGTCTAAGGCGCTGTCCAGTGCTTTTCTCTTGGCCAAGCTAATTGGTCTAGGATTGCACTTCCAAGGCAGTGCGTCACCCGTGTCTATTCGGTGCCTGACTAGGGTAGTGAGGCCCGGGCGGTCAGTGAATGTCGCGTTGTACTCGTAGAGGAGCGATGACAAACGTGCCTTCTCCCTCTCCGTCACGCTGTTCACTTCCGACAACAAGGGGTGCGCTGACCTTCCCTGCGCGGCAGAGCAACTTTCTACCGCGGCAACCTTCTCTCTGCCCTCTCCCTCAGCGGCGATGGTCCGCTCGCCTCCTGGATCTCGGGCTGGCGCGGTGGATTTGTCACGGTCTCCCCCCGCTCGCGCCGCGTTCGGAGTCTGAATGGTCTGCGACACCGCGGGCGCTTTCGCGAAAGGCTTCAAGGCGCCTGATGTGCGCTCCCTGTAGCCTCCGCTGCTGATGTCTATCACAATACCTGTCTTGGCTAGGAAGTCTCGTCCAAGAATTACAGGAACGGATAAACAGGGAAGATGAACGAGGCGTTGTCGCCGCACGCGTCTTTCCCAGCGAACCACTATCCTAGCTGCACCGCTTGATTGCGCTGTGCCGCTCGCGAGGCGAAAAGTGGTATCGCACTCTCTCAGCCGGATTTTGTTCTCGCGGAGATGGTTTAACACCTCGTCACCGAACAAAGAAGCGCTTGCTCCTGTATCTAGTAACGCGGTGAATTTCTTTCGAGCTATTGTTAGCTCAATGAACGGCGCTGACAGGTCAACAGAATTTCCTACGCGACATGCCAAAGGCGCTAGCAAACCGGGGTTTTCTGTGCACGCCGCGCGGAATCGAAGGTCGATCACCGGCGGCTTTGGCCGTTTCCCGACCGTGTTTGGTCACGGGCGGGAGGGCGGCCACACTCGCGGGCGAAGTGTCCCGGCTGGTCGCACCGGTAGCAACGGTTGCCCGGGCCCCGACGGGCTAGGCGCTGGTCGCCCCGTACCGGTCGGTCATCTCGAACACGCGGCGCGGATGGTGGGGGCCGCGTGTCGGCCTCGCGATCTCGCCTCGGTTCATTCCGCTCTGCGGCAGCGTGTGCTGTTCGCAACGCGTAGCTGAATGGGTCCAAAGCGCGGTCGGTCAACTCCCAACCCCTTGGGACACGCTCGTCAGCAAACTGTGCTGACGCTTCAGTTCTAGATGGACTGCGCGCTGAGCTGCCATTCCACGCGCAGCGCGGCTCAAGTGACAGCGATGCGGGTGGGGGCGGCCGATACGCTCGCGCAGAGAGGATGTCTCCCTGAATGCGCTTCGCCTCAGCTGCCAGCTCATCCAAATCTCTGAACCTGACTCCTCTCAGGTAAGCCGTGAAAGTCGGGTGCGCTTGTCTCGTGACACGCTCAACTTTCTCCGTGTTCGTGGCGCGAGGGTCAGCGAGGCGATAAAGTTCGTCCATCGCTCGGACGTACTCTAACAGAGACTCGTCGGGGTGCTGGGTTCGGAGCTCCAGCTCTCTCCTCAAACGCCACTCATAGTTTGCGGGAAGGAATTCGTCGCGGAAGCTTGCGCAAAACTCCTCCATTGTCCTCGCTCGGTTGCCGGCTAGTCGGTACCAGCGGGCCGCTTGCTCCGTCAAAGAAACAGGCACAACACGCGCGAGCATTTCGGCGTCTGCGATTCCTGTCACTTGCTGATAATGCAGCAGACGGTCGAGGTACTCATTTGCTCCCGCAATGTCGTGGTACCCCGTGTAGGTAGGCAAGTCTATCCTAACACGTGGTGACTGGGCCGGGGCTTGCAAATTGTTTTGCAAAATACCCGCTAGACTCTGCATAACCTGCATTGCGTTCTGCAAGAGCACCTCGGATGATTGCGGACTAACACCCCCGGAGTTGGGCGCAGCCGCTGATGGCGTCGAATGATGTGGCCTAGCCGCCTCATTGTTCGCGCCGCGGAGCGGCGAGGCGCCCGATGTGGAGCCCCCCATGCCAGGCCTAAGTCCTACCGACGCGTCAGGGGATGTTACTCGGCTATTCCGCGTGGAACGCCCAAGATTCACAAATTCAAACCCTTCCAACGGCGCGTCAAGTAGGGAGCCCTGGTTATGTGCCGCTGGCTCTGACAGCATAAACAAAGACTGCAAGTCACTCCTGTCGGCTGCCATCCTTTGTTAGGGCGACGGTAGTCGTTCGCTCCAACAAAGGTCACTGCTCGATTGCCTAGTTCGCCCCACGTTCGGGCGCCAAGATATGGGGTCACTCTGCGTCCAGCCGGCCGGGAAGGCGAGCTTCTGTGCAAGCTACACGCAGGCGTTATTTAAGCACGCAACACGTTTCCCCAACCCGTGGCGCAGAGTCGCAGCCACGGCAGGTCCGGACGAAATAGGCAACGGCAGGGCACGCTAGGAAATAGTTTATTATCCTAACGCGAGGTAAAGCACACTGCGGAAGAATGTTCTATCCGTAAAATAGATGTTCAGGAGCTCACCAAGTCGTTGACGTCGACCGGCGTTGGTGTTCGGGGGCCGGCGGGCAGCGGAAGGGGTCCGTGGGGTAGTTAGGTCAGGTCCGGCGGCGAGAGAGACCTTCCCGCCGCGCGATCACGCCTTTTATCCCCTCGGTCATTGCCTCCCTCGCAGCAAATCGTTACCGTCAAGCTTAGGCGTGCTACCCTCTCCGCAGAAGGCGACGCGCTGCCGTGACGTCACGTCAGTGCTGGGGCGGAAATGAGCAGAGTCGCGGGGGTGCCTTCTCTCCACATTCCTGGTGGCCAGCGCGCCCGTATAGGTCACGGTCGCCGCTGGCGCGGGGGACGAGGAGGGGATACCCGTGTATCCCACAATCTAAAACCAAGGTTGTCTCATTAACGCGTAAAACGCACAGTCTTCTCTACTCTTATTCTGTGAATGGTAGGCCGCTGCCCAGGGTTGATGAAATTAATGACCTCGGCGTACTTTTCGACCGTAGCCTCAGCTTCTCCTCTCATACAAAACGCATTGCTCTACGGGCTATGCGTACACTCGGCTTCATCTGCAGGCTTTCGAGAGTTTCGATCCCCACTTCCTTTCTTAAAGCTCTACCTCTCCATATGCTTGCCGCTTTTGGAATATGCGTCTGTTGTTTGGAACGGCACTTGCCAGTCGAACTGTGAAAAAATCGACAGAGTTCAGCTAAAGTTTTTACGCATATTTCAACATCGGTTTTCTTGCAAAACTTCCAGCGCTCGTCCCAGACGGAGTAACTCACTGCAGCTTCCTTCTCTTAGCTGCCGTCGCGTGAGGGCAGATATAATTTTCTTGTATAAACTTCTTCATGGTCACATTCTATGCCCTCAGCTCCTAGCGCGTATCCTTTTGCGTGTACCGCGAAAGAGCATAAGGTAATTCAGACCATTCCAAGTTTCTGCGCTCCTGCACTCCCTCTCTCCTCTGGACAGAATGCAAAAGTTGTTTAATTCTCTTTGTCCTCACCTAGATATATTCGAAAATTCTCTCCCTTCCTTTATATTGGATGTCCGTGACGTTCCACTTTGAGCACTCTTTTTCTCATACATAACTTCCCCTTTCATGCATTTTGTCTTTACTACACTTGTGCGTTTGCACCGGTATTATATTGTTTTTTCTCTCCTTAATTGTTCATCACGTGTACTTGTTTTTATTAATATTATTTCTTTAATACTGTATACTCACGCCTGATTGTCTATAACGCGTTCACTAATTACGTTTTTTATTGTGGATGATTGTATTTCTAGCTTGTATTTCAGAGGTTTCATATTCGTTCATATTAGTATTGGCTTTATTCTTGTTTGTATTTTGCTATATGCTGTACTTGGCTGTTATCGGTCGTTCATTCTCTTTGTTTATTGTTTCATTAGTTATTTATATGTCTGTTGCCTGTTCTAGCTGTTTTCATTTACCGCTTTTTTCGCTTTTTTGCTTCATGCTTGCTGTCACGCCTAGTTTATATGTCTTTTTTTTTTCTATCGCCTTGACTGCTGCATTACCTCCCCTGAGTGTCTTCCTTTGTAGTGAAATAAATTTACATTTTGTGCTTGTGAATGGTGTACCAGCACCAAGACCTTTGGGTTGTTCCTGGACACCGAAAAATAAAGATTGATAGATTGATAGATTGATAGATTTATAGATAGATTGATAGATTATTATTATTATTATTATTATTATTATTATTATTATTATTATTATTATTATTATTATTATTATTATTATTATTATTATTATTATTATTATTATTATTATTATTATTATTATTATTATTATTATTATTATTATTATTATTATTATTATTATTATTATTATTATTATTATTATTATTATTATTATTATTATTATTAAAACTACAGAAGAACCCATCTTCTTTCAGGTCACGGAGGCCGCACTGAGCAGTTTTTCCTTTGATGCCGGATGGAGCATCTGTACCAAGACTGCTTCTTTATGATAGTCGCGACCCAGAAGACGATGGACTGCAGAGGCTCCACTTATCTGTAAGCCACAAATATTGATATTTACTGTAAAATTTCACAGAAAAGATGGCAAGTCTTCACCACGATTATTCTGAAGGCAACGAACCTCAAAGTGAGACTTTTTGCTCTACTGCTCTAGTTGGTATAAACCAGCCTGGATTTTTACAAGTTGTGCCTGAGAAGCAACATTCCAGGGCAATGTTGCAAGCTGTGTATGAAGCTCAACTACTGAAGCATGGTTGGCGGTCACTTTTGAGAGCACGGAAATGTGTTTGTTTTTATTTATTTTCATTACCCCTCAGGGCCAGTGGCATTACAGAGGTGGAGTGGCAAATGTACAACAACGGAGAGAAAAAATACACTTTGTTACATGAATACAAAATAGCATCTGAATGTACGATGTTAGCTAGTGCTACACAGAACTGCATATATTGTTTAACATCAGCAGCTTCTGCGGGAAAGCGGTTCCAGTCATGTGAGGTTCGCGTCAAGATCGAATGAATATGAGAAGCATTACGTGTTGCACGACCCAGTTCCGAATTTGTGATTAAGATCTGTGCGGCGGGATGCATGACATGCCTGGGGGATGAGGAGATAACGTGCAGTGGGATGACAATACAACTTGTGAAACAGGGCGATACGAAACACTTTTCTATGCGATGTCAGCGATAGGAGGCAGAGATTGAACTTCATAGTAGTTTTACTCGCTGTGCGGATGAAGTTGGCAAGGATAAAATGTAGTGTTATTTTGCACCATGTCGAAATCTTTGATTAAGTTGTCATGAGTAGGGTCCCATGCAGAAAAGTTTCTTGCCATTGACTTTAAAACAAAAGAGCTCTTCTACTTTCGCTGCTATCATCTCTATGGTGATGCTGAGTGCTCGCAAAATGCTGCGCTTAGGTTAAGCGAAACTCTTATCGGTGCCACGAGAACTTAAGAGCTGCTGCACGCAAGCCTACGTGTTGCACTGTACGCCTCAAAGGTTTACTCTGATCGCACTGATGAGCGCAGGTTTTAAAGACAACAGACTATGCCAGTTTAACTTCATAAGTAATTCGGCACCACGGTTTAGTGCCCACGGAGGCATATTTGGCTCTTTATGTCCTGAACTCGCTTTTGCCGCTATTTTCCAAGCCAGTGTAATCACGGTAACCACTGTGTTCTAGAAATTTGGAAAAGGAATTCGCAGTTACTACGTCCCGGCACTGTTTAACCAAATTCCACCAAGGATATATTGTACACCTACAAGATATAAGTTCAAGAAGGCTGGGAGGCGTTCACTGTTTATAACGTGAATATTTCCTTCTTGCGTTATGTTGTTTCGGCGAGGATTTTATGTTTCGTCTGCTGCCTGCTATGTGCTGCCAGTCAGCCCACTCGGGCTTTGGCTTGCCTGTTTTTTTTTTTAAATCTGGCCTAATTCCGGCAAAAAAAGAATTTTTATTACTCATATTGCTATTATTAGTGTCTTTTATATACTTAACTTCTGAAAGCGCTACATGGGCTTCACAAGCGGCGAGCACGCGTCATAAGCACTCTTCTCTATCTTCATTCTCATTAGCCAAATGCTATTGAAGTCAACTCGCAGAATTTGCTTGTGGATTCTAAACGAAAGAGAAGAGATATAAAACCAATATTCAAGATGAAAAAGAAAAAATCCTGTTGATCTACACAGTGACATAAAGGGTTTCGTCTGTCCGTGAGCAAAACGCATGCTGAAAGACGGCACGCCATCGATTCCGTTTGGTATTTGTCTACGACTGAATTCGTTTGGGTTGCTGCAGGCACTGTTCCATATTTCCCGTATGCTTTCGTTAGTTACAACGATTGTCGGCTTTTTCATGCACTGCATCTTAACGAATCCCTCATCTCACTACCCGTGTGTCCTCAACAGCTTAACGAGGGTCTCGATGGGTACCCTGATGTCACGGGCAGCACAAGGAGCTATCTGACTGTTCGACGCACCCGTTCTACGTAGCACATGCGGTGGAACGGGCCGTTGCATGTGCACCGAAGACGGAACTTTAGTGTCTTTATTACACATAGAGCTGCAGTGTGGACACGAAATTTTTATGTTTCAAACTTAACTGAGACATGTACGCTCAGAAGCAACTTCTTGGCCCTCATACCCAAAACTGATCCGATATGCGAAAATAAAGCAACGCCACAATACGGCGTACCGGCAAGAAAATGGTGTACTTGGCATCACCGTATTGGGGTTGGGGGCGCTCGTGCGTCAAGTCACAAGGCCGCCTCCTTTGTAGATTAGGCAACACCAGCACGAATACGTGCGATAGTGAGAAAAGGGACAGCCTCTTCGAGTTGGTAGAGTGCCTTATGAGACGTGCGGAAGGTCGCGGGTTCCGACTGCGCTGATGGCACGCGATTACCTTCTCTGATTTTCTGAAAACAATAGAGAGATTTAGTGTAGCACGATCCGCGTCCACTACTGCGCTCCACGTCTGTGGGGAGCCACTGGGCATGCGATGGCCATTAAGACGCCAGATGAAGCCAGGTACTGGCCAGATGCTTGCACTCCGCGCTGATTGGCCATGTAGGGACCAATCAGCATTCGCGCACTGCTAGAAGGGGGAAGCGGATGGTGGTAGCAGCCCAGTACCGCGCTATGTTAAACCCCTTTAATACTCTAACTATTCAATTACTTTCATTTTAATCAACATTAAAATATAAACATTCCACTATAATTCTCTCGGTTGCAGGGACTATTGGCTCCATTCACATGATATGGAATGGAGTTCATCCAATCAAGAGAATATCCGCTCGTCTTAAGACTGCACAGATATTGAGACATATAGCCACAGTATTGTCCTGAAGTGACATTTATAAACAGGCGTAGCCTTCAGAAAGAAGCCGCCAGGTTAAATGAAAGGTAAACTGCTGAAGATAAGAAATGGTCCTTCAGCTTTCCTGGCGAAAATTTTCCCCTTCTTAGTCCGGGCCTACTTCAAATAGCTTTTCTTTCTCTTTTTTTTTTGGGGGGGGGGGGGGGCTAGACAAAGGAGATCCCGGTTTACACTTATTATTATTATTAACTTAAAGATTATTATTGAAATAGATCCTAAAAATCAACCATCTTTCAGGTCACGGAGGCCGCAGCTCGCAGTGAGCAGTTTTTCTTTTGATGCCGTATGGAGCATCTGTACCAAGACTGCTTCTTTAGAATAGTTGCGACCCAGAAAGCAATGAACTGCTGAGGCGTCATTCATCTGGAAGTCACCAATATTAAGTTTGGCTGCAAAAATTTACAGGAAAATGACAAGTCCTCTGCACGCTTATTCTGAAGGCCCCGGACCTCAAAGTGAGACTTTTTTCTCTACTGCTCTAGTTGGTCTAAACCTGCCTGGATTTTTACAAGTTGTGCCTGAGAAGCAACAGTCTAGGACACGTTCCAAACTTTGTATGAAGCTTAACAACTGCCTCCTGGTTGGCGGTCGCTTTTGATAGCAATGAATTATATTTATGTATTTTCGTTTATTTACATTACCCCCCCCCCCCCCCCCTCAGAGCCAGTGGTATTACAGAGGGGAGTGGAAAATATACAGAAACGGAGAGAAAAAAATACAATTGGTTGCACGACCCTTAAATAGCACCTGAACATACAATGTTGGCTAGTGCTACGAGGAACGTAATTGTTAATACCAGCAATTTCTGCGGAAAGGTGGTTCCAGTCATGTGAGGTTCGCGGCAGGAATGACTGCGAGAAGCATTTCGTGTTGCATGACACAATTGCGACTTAGTGATTATGGTGAGTGCGGGGGAATAGATAAATTGCGTTGGGGATAAGGTTATCACGTGGAGCCGGATGATGATACAGCTTGTGGCGCACAGCGATACTAAAAACTTTTCTAAGCGATGTCAACGATGGGAAGCAGAGATTAGGCTTCGTAGTAGCTAGATACTCGCTTTGCGCTTGTATTTAGCAAGGATAAAACGTAGAGTTATTTTCCGCCATCTGGAGTTATCATGAGTAAGTTCATTAAGTTATCATGAGTAGGGTCCCATACCGAAAACTTTCTTTGCAGTGACTTTAAAGGCCAAGAGCTATTGTACTTTAGCTGCCATCAACACCATGGCGATACGGAGTCTATCCAAGTGAGACAGAAATATTCCATCAGCCCGCTCCATTGGGAGCAGGCCCTGTGTAGCTCCGGTGTCTATCCAAGTGAGACAGAAATATTCCATCAGCCCGCTCCATTGGGAGCAGGCCCTATGTAGCTTCGGTGTCCACTCCATCGCCTAGCCAGATCTGCGCCTGTTGAGCGAGCAGGTGTACCTAGACGCCTAGCAGCGGTTTCCCTAGGGCACGGTGCTCCGTCTCGGAGGCCGTCGCTAGGCTTGCGTCCGCTGCGCGCAAACGAAGCTGTCATTGCCCAATGCTGTGCTTAAGTTAGGCGAAACTCGTATCTGTGCCCCCATAACTTCACAGCGGCTGCACTTGCCACTTCAACACTTTTAGCCTGGTCGCACTGATGAGCCTAGATGTTAAGTACAACAGATAATGCCAGTTTACCTTCATATGTAATTCGGTACCGTGGTTTAGTGCCCAACGAGGCATATTTGACTCTTCAAGTCCTGAACTCGCTTTTGCCGCTATTTTCCAAGCCAGTGTAAGCACGGTAACCACTGTGTTCTAGAAATTTGTAAAAGGAATTCGCAGTTACTACATCCCGGCATTGTTTAACCAAATTCCACTAAGAATATATTGTACACCTACAAGGTATAAGTTAAAGAAGGCTTGGAGGCGTTCAGTGTTTAGAACATGAATATTTCCTGCTTGCGTTATCTTGTTTCGGCGAGGATTTTATGTTTCGTCTGCTGCCTGCTACGTGTTGCCAGTCAGCCCACTCAGGCTTTCGCTTGCCTGTTGTTTTAATCAGACCTAATTCCGGCGTTAAAAGTATTTTTATTATTCTTATTGTTGTTGTTAGTGGACCAGATGCTCGCGCGTGCGCACTGCTTGAAAAGGGAAAAGGATGGCGATAGTGGCCCCAGACCGCGTTATGTTAAACCTCTTTATATTCTGTTCAATTACTTCCTGTGTTAATCAACTTTATAATATAGACAATCCGCTATAATTATCTCGGTTGCAGAGACTGTTGGCTCCTTTCACTTGATATGAAATGGAGTTCGTTTAATCAAGGGAATATCCATTATATCCATTGGTTTTAAGACTGCACAGATATTGAGAGTTGTGGCCACTGTTTTGTCCTGAACTGACATTTACTAACACGCGTAGCCGTCAGAAAGAATAGGCCAGACTAAACGGAATGTAAACTTTACTGATGAAGATTTCAGTTCTTTGAAGCTGTCCAACGTTCAGTCAATGCGGACAGCTGCTTCTTGGGCCGAAAAACCCTCGGCTCAACAAGCGAATTCGCATTCCGTGTGGCAGGGCTTCTCTGCAAGCTCCACGCTTGACGCCGGCCAATCGCGCGACGGCCGGCCGTGTTTGAACAGCGTACCTGTGAAGTCAGCCCTCACAGTTTACATAATTGTTTGTATTCGATTACGCAGAAATCAGTTTGAAAACATGCCGCAGTCATCAAGTAGAATTTATTTTAGTCCGGTTGCTGCTGTAGTTCGGGCAAATTGCCAAGAGAGCCAACTTACGCACCAGGACATCACCTCTACCTGGCCTGAAAAAGCCTCGTTGCTTGCACAGTGCATTAGTTTACGTTAGTTTATTCTTGGAATAAGGCCTGCTTATGGTGACAGTTGCATATCTGATGTCCCTGAAATATCACCTCTCCTTCTAGTCTGCCGTTGAGTAAGAATTTCTCCCCTTAAAACAACTGAAACCCTGAAAGTACTCTTTGCACTTAACTGTACCTGAACCTTTAGGTCAGTGTTTAACAGTTTTAGCAGTATTCCATTCAATCACTGATGAATTTCATGCAGGAATGTAAGAAAAATCTCCGCTTCTGAGTCAAAAATTTTGAACCAGTATGTCCCCAGAAGAGTGCGCTTTTTACGCATGGCTGTACTCGTGTCCTAGTCAATGATCCTGACATCCGGCTTTCTCTGGATGAGAGCAATTTATTTTCCGGGAGAAAAAGAGCGGCTCGGCGATTGATGCCGTTTTGGGCCGAGGAGCCCCACAAATACTAAACTTATTGCAAAAATTCAACTTATTTTAGGAACTGGCCTTATTCTAAACTGGATTAAAGGCTATCTTAATAATACACGCAATTTGTTGAAATTAACGATGAGAAATCAGCGACAACTAAAGTTACATCGGGAGTACCCCAAGGAAGTGTCCTAGCACCAGTATTGTTCCTAACATTTATAAATGTCCTACCAGCTTGTGTTTCACAGAATATTAAACTTTTCGCAGATGACTGTGTCCTTTAAAAGGAAACTCTTTTGATGACCATATAGTTTCAAATAACTCCTTAACAACAGTGTCCCAGTGGTGCCAGGACTGGCAGATGGACATCAATTTAAATAAATCGGTTCTTTTATCTATAACTAGGAAAAAACACATATCAGCTTTTAAGTACCCGTTTAATAATATTCACCTTGCATCTCTCCTTGAGCATAAGTACCTTGGTGTGACACTTACCTCTGATTTCCGATGGCATTCGCACGTTAACATCATCCCATCTAAGCACTATAACAAGTCTTCTTCATTAACAGACTCCTCTAACTAGCACCCTCTGAAACAAAATTACTAGCCAGTAAAACTATTCTCAAACCAATCCAAGAGTACGCCAACAACGTTTGGTTTCCTTTTACTAGCAAGCTCGAAAAACTTGAAGGGGCGCAGATAAAGGCACTATGTTGTGTATATAATAAACACTCTCTTACAGACTCACGAACACAATTACTAAAACGTGCAAAACTCTTAACCCTAGAGAACAGAGAAAAATTTGCAAGACTTAAAATTATGTATCAGCTAATGCACAACCAACTAAAAGTGCCCGCTACAAAATACATAACGACCACAAAAACTAAATCGACCCGCCATAACCTCAAACACAAATTAAACGAGTTTCCATTCGGTGCTGACATATTCAAATACTCATTTTTTCCTCGACCTACACCCGAATGGAACAATCTAAACACAGATATTACTAACAGCTCATCATGAGATGCGTTTAGTGCCCTGCATAGATCACCTGTTTGTTTACCAGTAGTTATTCACATTTTCCACACTCTCGTATTCTGCCCTGTTTTTTTACCGTTTTGTTTGTACCTAGACTAAAATTGCAGCACTAACTGCAGCCCATTTACTTTTTTTGGTATTCTTGTCACCATGTTTGCAGCCTATTATTTGTAACTCAACTCGAATTCTCTAACCGGCTTTGTAACTATTTTTGCCATATGTTATTGTTCAAGTTGTTTTATTTACCAGTATGTGCACTACACCTGGTTGTATCGTTCACAGCCCTTCCTCTTACAGTCCCTGACAGCACTTACAGTATCAAATAAAAAAAGGCAGCGGGACGAAACAACAACTCCGCTGACAATCGGAGAGCGCGCTACTTCCAGTTCTCTGCCAGAGGGCGGGCGCAAGTTCTCTCACTATGCAGTCTATCCCAGTATGCATCGTCATGGGGAACAATTGAAGAACTGTGTGGCTACACAGCATGAGTTCAATCTCCCCAATTACTACTTCGAGCGGAGTTGTTACTTAGATTAGGCACCTCCGCCAACCTCTCGCAATGGTCGACAGCTTATAGTCAACAGCGAATAGGGCACATCACCACATATTGCCTACGGACTACACGCGATTTCACACTACAGAATACCACTAGCGCAGTGTTCCACTTCAGCCATACCAAGATAGTCCCCCGCAGCTCCCGCTGACATCAAACTAGCGTCGTATTGGTGATAGATAATTTTTTGATGAGCATGGTTGCGTCATAATTTTGCGTCACTTTATTTTTTTGCCTTTTTTCACGCTTGTAAATACATGCGCTTGTCTCGCTTAAAATTCCTTTCAAATTCAGCGATTTTTCCGATTGTTCACGTGACTGCGTGTTTAATTGCGCGCTCTTTGTAGCACGAATTCGATAGCAGATTATGTAAGCGGCCATATTTTTCTATCCCTGTCTTTCTATTCTTTAATTTTCCCTTTTACTGTTGGCAGCGACTTCCTTTGACAGCAGGATAGACAGCCAGAAAGCAGTCTTGCTCGTTATCTCGTTGCTCAAAGGATGAGATGGCCAATGGCAACGAGGCACAAGGGGAGAAATGACAACAAATAAAAACCTTGAAAAATATGCCTCTTGTATGTATGCAGCTGCCAAGTTTCTCTGTTCTTGTAAGTAGAAGCCTGGCATCATCCAGACTGAAGACCACAAGTGACGGCGATGTGCAGGCCGCCAGCCGGAGCGCTGAATAGTGGTCGTAACTTGAGCTCGGGACGTCCAAGGCGCGCTCAACATTACTAGGTTGCGATATCTGACGAGCGAGATATTGATTTTGCGGCTTAACACGTAGCAACAGATTGCACATGACAGTAAGCGAATCCTTCGGCCTGCCTCATTACTAAACACGGTGGGGGCAGCGAGAAGAGTTAGACGAATGGTAACTGCAGAGCACAACACCTCCACGTCGAAACCCGTGCGAAGTATTTGGCATTTTACTGCGCCACCAGTGCTCACTCTAAAAACTTTTCCTTGTTTACGGCAAACGATTCATGTAATATGTATGTAAAACTTGTTTGTAAACATGTATCACGATTTTTGTTGAGTTGCAGAAGAAATAAAAATTGACAGGATAGTTACAACGCCAAACGCGAAATTCAGAGACAGCAGTTAAGGCAATTATATTTTACAATACGTTGAGGCAGCGAATACGAGAGTGACTTCCATCTGAACAGCCCTAGACTGATTTTTTTGTTTGAACACATACTCGCTTTTCGACTGTCCCTCATCTACAATTCGCCACTCGATTCCCATGGCGCCACCGACGACGCTGCCCTCGGGCGGCATGTATCGCAGCAGCTGCCCAGATGGACTTAATTCGCTGTATCCCTACTCTCCCTCCTCCTTCCACGGTAACCACCCTCCGAATCGTTCCAGTGGTTACCACCTCATGCTGGGCCTTCCTAAGCTCTTGAGATAACCTTCTCCTTTCAAGCTAACGCTCTTCCTCCTGCGAGGGAAACCACACTCCAGGTCGTTACCGTGACAACCACCCACCGAGGACGGAATCCTCCACTTACGTCATACCTTCCTCCTACCACCCTCCAAGTGGCTCCTGTGGCAACGCACCCGCGGATTAAGCCGACGACTACGACATACTACGACGACACGACACCAAGGAACAGGAACGGGCGCTTAACGGCTTGTCGCTGTAAAACACGCTTCATGCGTGCATTACCTACCCTATTCTTTTAAACGATTCAGACTGATTCTACTCGCATTCTTCAAGAGGGTGAGAAAGAAGTTAGCTTTGGTGATAGAGAAAGAATAAGTTAGGATTTGTGATAGAGAAAGAAGAGCATCCATTGCTAATGTAGGTGCGGTGGCGCTGAAAGAGAGGGCTTTCCCACTTGACCGCCATCCCGGCGACTCCTCGACGGTTTCGACGTGTACAGACATCGACGCGGAGGCGAGGAGAAGCAAGGGCTGAGATGTCACGGAATGGACAGTGCGCTTCCTGAAGCAAGTGGAGCCGACGGACTTGAGACTCAATCAGAAAGACCTGAGCAGAAAGCAATCCTACCTCGTGAAAATAACCGTACATTTGGCCGCCAGAAACACGCATTACTCGAGATGAAGAAGCTGCATCTAACGATGTGCGCGGAGAAACGGCAGCAGAAGTGGGCAACACTACCGCTCCAGCGGCCACTGCCGCGCACTGCAGGGGGACGCCAGCGAAGCTTCGCCCTAAAGAAGTGTGTTTACGACGGGAGGTACCCAGCGGGACAACGCCGCGGTCACGTCCTATAGAATCGACACGCAGAGATGCAAAGGATCGCATCGTTCTCACGAGATCAGAAGCAAATTTTGTGTCTAATTTGATTGAGAAACTTCAACTGACAGCTGAGGCCGAATATAACGAGCTAAAGGCTGAAAACAGACCCGCTCAGCATAGGGAAGAAGGAATGCAATGGGCTGGTGCACAGCACATGCGAGCGCGTGAAAAATAGGAAGGAATTAGAAACGAACTGCATAATGGCCCATGCATAATGGCTCCCATGAGCGTCTTTAGTTTTCGTTCCCCCACTTCTGTACTCCAAGATAGTTTTGCTGCTATGCCATGGTCGCCTATGAGCTTAGCATGCCAAACAGACGGATTAAATGCGCAGGAGGAGTTATTTGTATCACCGCCCGTTTTCAGTAGTCCTGCGCCCTTAGTATCAAGGAACATCCCAGTGCTGCAGTTGCCCATGGCAAGTAATGAGTTCCTCTCCGCGATGCAAGGGGCTATACCTCGCGCAAGTGTGAGGCACTCTGGACGGCCAGCTTCCTCCTGCTCGGGGCGCCCCGGTCCAAGCAGCCCTCTTGCACTGCAACGGGTCAGACTGAAGGAATCCGCCTGGCATTCCCATCACGATCTCTGGCAAGGATGCATATCGACATGGCTTTCTAAAAAGTACGAACAGGCAGAGCGCCAACGGGTGCAGTTGGAAGAAGAAATGGAGATGCTGCGCTCCGAGATCGACTTGCGTTTAGAACTGCTGGAGGTGCTTGAAAATAAGACGGGCGCTGCGACGGGCGGTCCGCAAGCAGAGGAAGGAGAAAGCCAAGATCGCGGCTTCCGCTCGTTCACCGGACAACGTGTGTCGTCGTCGACATGAGGCCTTCCCAGAGCCGCGGATGAGCGACGGCTTTCTGATATCTCACCTGAGACAGACTCGAGCGTGTCTATTTATTGTTCTCAGTGGACCAGTGAAGACATATATCACATGCAAATTTCAAAGAATTCATACGATTCAGGCGTATCGCTGTGTTCCACCCTTAACGAGTAATAGAGACGTCACTGTTCACAAGCAGAATTGAGCGGTCCTCAGAACTACGCCTAATGCTCGTCTCAGTGGTATTAAGTGAAGTAATTTAAGCATGTGTATCCACTATGTATACCTGTGTAGACCAATAGACCTTTTCACGACCGTCGGGATAACAATTTTCTGGGCTGAGGCGAGAACGTGGGGGAGCTTAATCCTTACTCTTTCTTGTATTATGAGCCCAGCCCGGTGCCCCCCCCCCCCCCCCACCTATCATGTTGGCGCTCAACGACCTCTTTTCGAAAAGGTATGGAGTGTCCCTTGGTTCGCCTGGTCAATCAGCTGATTATCGGAACTTTAAAATAAAAGTCTAGCGAAAGCTTTCTAATGCATTCGATTTAAGCACCATGTGGTTCCTACATAGACACATAATAGACAAATTATCTATCAGAATTTCGTTATGTTTTCAGGCCTGAAAAATCTATAGCCATGATCTCTTGCTATCAACATGGTTGTGCTCACAGCTTTAAAACGATCATCTTTAGCTGTTTCTCACCACTTCTTGGAGAGCTGCGGCGACACGGGCGTCACGGTCATGCTTCTGTAGGTGTTAGGCTCATAGACAGGATTTTTTTTCGAATGGTGTGAAGGGAACCCTTTTTAAAATGCTGGGGGACACAGGAGAGGGGAGTCTACGGCTGAGAGCGTGGTAACTTTACACCGCTGGTAAAACTGAAGAGCCCAAAAGGTTTTCCCATGGGCCATATAATTTGTATCTTAACTGTCATTCGCCGCCAGCGCTCTAAATACATTGAAATTCGTCAAAAGTTTTTGGGAATTCCCCACGGTGGCGTAGATTTTTAGTAAGGTAGTAACTACTCATTGACATCCACCCAAGCGCAGCCATACAGCTACAAAGAAAGCTGTACAGCTTTCTGAGGAACTTCGCAGATACAGAAAAATTCGTCCTGGTTCGGGGTTCGAATCCGGGACGGCCGCTTAACCGGAGCAATCGCTCTACCAACTGAGATAACCGGGACGGCAAGCTTGTGGTAGGGCGAGAGCGAATTGGTCAATAACTCGAAGTGGGAACAGTGTTGGGCAAATGTTTAGGGGAATCCGCCATGGTAGAGTAGATTTTTAGTATGGGACCAACACTCCAATATCTGCTGTGTGTCGGGATGCACAGCATCAATATTTTTTGCCATTCGGTGCGTACTATGTACTAGTGCCGTATGTTGTTCGCTAGTATGTTCTCCGCCCCAAGCGGTAACAATATTGATGTGTGCATCCAAGCACAGCAGACACCCGTGCCTAAAAAAGCGAAATTTTGCAATATTTAAAAGGGTGCTGATCAATTACAATTCAGCGAATGCACAT
Organism: Amblyomma americanum; assembly: GCF_052857255.1. NCBI lineage: Eukaryota > Metazoa > Arthropoda > Arachnida > Ixodida > Ixodidae > Amblyomma > Amblyomma americanum. The sequence continues at coordinate 499,127,353 of NC_135497.1, forward strand.
TCTGAAACCATGTCATATTTGATACGCATTTATTTGATTTGATTTAGGGGTTTAACGACCCAAAGCGACTTAGGCTATGAGGGACGCCGTAGTGAAGGGCTCCGGAAATTTCGACCACCTGCGGTTCTTTAACGTGCACTGACAACGCACAGTACACGGGCCCCTCGAAATTCGCCTCCATCAAAATTCGACCGCCGCAGCCGGGATCGAACACGTCTCTTTCGGGTCAGCAGCCGAGTGCCATAACCACTGAGCCACCACGTGGGCTAGATACGCATCTATTATATACGTAGGCTAAACAAAACTGCGCTACATGAAGTTACTTCAGAATTGTACTGGGAAATAGGTGATATCAACGAAACTACCTACTTCATCAACTTCAATAGCACATCGAAACTACCTACTTCATCAACTTCAATAGCACATCTTGTGCAGTTGATAATGCAAATACACTATGGTGGCGTGCATCGACTGACAGAGCGTACATCAAGCTTCGGACTAATGCCTCTAATTACTGTTTGAACAAGGAAAACGCGTAAAATGCTCGCTCAAACGTAGCCTAAAATAAAGCCTTCTCCAACACCGTCAGACAAAATTTTGAAATTTGAAAAATAGTATGATGCTCTTATAAAAATTTTGAAGGTAATGATGCATTCTTCTTACATGTAGCAAAATCTTTCTCAAGTGTTTTCATCTATCGCATAGAACAGTTAAGACTGCGGTAGAAAACAAATGGGGATTTTTACGATTGCAAAAACGTTAATAGCAAAAAAAATGCAAGACTGCCATTGGGTGATATGCGGATATGTTGATTGTTAGGGTGACATCTTACATTAACTGAAAAAATGGCGTTCATAGACCATTTCCCGCTCAATAAGTTTTGTCTGGAGCTGTTGCGTATGTTCTTGCTCCCACAATGGGACCCCCCCCCCCCCCGTTAATGAGTTCGAAAGGGGTGCATGATTGGGGCATGAGTGCACCCCTTGTTTTGCAATTCACGAGATCTGCCTCGGGCACTCTATTTATATATTAATATAATATTATATTATATTACGTTAAATTATTCTTATTTATATATTATTATATAACTTTTTCTGTAACGCACGTTTCGGGATGGCGATTCAAACTTTATCATCTTTAGCGAGAAAAAGTGTGCTGGTCACAATAACAATTTGTACGATGGCGACCAAAGGCGACTTACTGGTGCGCACCGCTTTGCTGGCTGAGGGTTACCTTCCTAATACCGCTCGTCGCAAGTGACAGCGCCAGTAGAAGAGCGCACGGGCAGATGGCGCCAGGCGCTAAACGTGCGAGTTGTTTCCCCGACGCCTTCGACTCTGCTTGTTCTCGGACACGGTTTCTACATTTCCCATCTTTAAAATCAACACTTTCAGGTTTTAGAAAAAGAAATCAGCCTTCTTTGTTCACTGCTACTGAAATACCAGGCTTAGACCTGAATCAGTTCGCACCAGCAGACAACCTACATGCGGGTTAGATTGCTGCTAGTCCGCCAGTTATTCAGTGGGAACGTTTTCAGACTGTAGTAATGCAAGGGCCTCACATTGAGGCCCGGCTCTGCACGGGCCCAACTCAGTAGCATCTCGACAGGTGATGTGAAGAGTATGTGCAGGTAGACTCCTCTGACACAAAGAAGTAGCCGTCAAATGTACTCAAATCGCCATAGCGCTTCAAAAAATTGGTTTGGTCAGCACAAAGATAAGAGAAGATGGTTTAGCTGCTCTGCTTTGTGAAAAGTTATATTGTGTTTATGCAGCCCTGAAATTTGGAAAACCAATTTGAATGGGTTGCATACACGCGTTATTTGCGTTGCCTCTAGATTCTTAAGCGAATTTTGACGCCCCGCAATGTCTAAATATTAAACTGCCTTGCAGTCATCGAATGAAGGCCCTCAAGTGGATCTTGTGGGACTTGAAATGTCCAGTCACGCGAGTAAGCCCAAAACTTAGAAAGTGCGGAGTGCAGTTTGGTAGATCCCACGACGTGTACTGGCTGATAATTGCAATGGCCCAAGCTAGCAGTGCTGTTCGGAATCAGCAGGCGAATACACCCGTGCAAGTAAGCTGTGTGTGAAGCTTTACAACGCGCCATTGAAGAGGCCGCCGTAGAGCGTCCCGCTGGTGGATTTTTCGCTTAAGAACCTGCGAAAGCAGTCTGCTGCTCTTCACAGAAAAGTGCCCTTCAACTATTCTTCCGTCATTCATCGCGGCTAAGCGTGCGCGTCCGAAGATACTTGGACACTGCACTCTGAAGCTGATGAAACCGGTCTACAAACGTCGTAGGTGTGTGTGTTTGCCCTGGAACCACGTGTAATCCGTCAGCGCACAATGAATAATTTGAAATTTAATTTTTGTCCTATGTAGTTCCATTTTGACTTTCAGTTGCCAGACGATGTTTTCTACGACAAAAGTGCATACGAGATCACATGCAGCATAAAAAAACTACAACACAACCACTGTTCTGGCGTTTTAATTCATTCAAACTTTGAAGTTAAACTCCTCCAAAAGTCGAAATGGCAGCAACGGAACAACGAGCTAATATACTTGAGTTTTTGTATGCTTCGGGTGACCTGGTGCTCACTTGTAACGTCGTAACCATCTTTCGAGTGTTGAAACCGAAACTACATAGAAAAATAAATGCAATTGTCAGGCGTGCGCTGCGAGTAGGCAAGCATCACTTGATGATTCACAATGTTTTTAGACACAAGCAGTTAGTTGGAAAACAGCGCCGGCGCTCCAGAGAGCGGAGCGCGCCCAAGCGATCCCCGTCTAGGTGGTGGCGCTGCGGTCGTTGTAGGAGAGGCGCGTCGTTTACTTCTTCCATCTTGATGAGCGTCAGCGGACGATGGTTCGCGTGCGCAAAAAACTTATTCAAGGAATACAAATGTAGTTTTCACCTTGATCCTTTTCTATGAATGAAACAAAGCGGTTTAGTAGCATTTATAGCCATAACTTTACCCGGGCACTTTAAAGACGCATTGGCAAAAGGCTGCTCCTCTCGCTGTGACTACCTTGCCAGGCAAACTTCCAGGGAGCCGATGTAGTGAGGGAATACCGTGTTCCGCCATGGAAGCTGCAAATCTAGTTTTTAGGGCGCTTTTAACCGTATCTGCATGCATGTTGGGGCAGGTTACCTTCTTTAGCTTCTAGAAGCCAATTTTTGCCTGCTTCTTAACATCAGGTATTGTAGTTATAACGTGGTGATTTTTAGAAGCAAATGAATGTTTCCACCCAGGCCAAGGCTGCGAATATCAGCAGGTGTGTCGACTACTTCTGAGAATATCAATCAATCAGTCTTTTATTTCATAACACAACTCTTCAAAGAAGCCGAGGAAAATCTCCTAATATGGTGCCTTTCTTCTGCAGTCCGCGCTGCAAGGTGAGCACCAAAGGGTCCGCACTTCGCGAAATTTACTGCTTTTACAGCGACTTCAGGCGCACTTTGAACTGCGGTCTAAGCGACGTGTAAAAGTTGTTGCTCTTCACATCGCCTGTAATACAAATAAAGTAATCATTAGCAGTCAGCAGGAATGCGGCCTGCACACAGCTAACGAAGCGGACCTGCTGACTACTTTGCGCAGCCGCATGTTACCCACGTGAAGAATTTTATCAAGCCAGACACTACGAGCGGCATGCGGCACGTCGTGATTCTTCTATTTTACTTTGTGGAACCACGGAAAGAAGGGCTCTAACAGTTCAACCCTCGGCATCCTCTCGTACATTAGGCGTGCAGCGTACGCGAACTTAGCAAAACGTAGACGAAATCCAAGCAGTGAACATCAAGCTACGCGCGGCTAGAAGCAGCCGCACCCGACGGAGACTGTGCCTGCCCGAGCCAGCGTAGACCAGTTATGCAGCAAACTGACCACGTGACCAAGCCCGGCCAATGGGCGTCGCTGCGGCGAAGAGAAAACCAAGAAAACTAACGCGGAGTTGCCACCACCCTAGAGATTGCGCTCGCGTCTCTTTCAGGTGAAAGCGGCGGCAAAACGGGGCGCATCCATGGAGCAAGCTTTCCAACTGTCCTTATCTAAAACAGCTAATAATTCAAGTTCATTGATGTCTTATGCACCTGATTTTTTAGTGCGGTTTTCATCACACTGGTGATGCGTAAAGCAGTAGCATGCATGGATTACCACGTGGTATTCGCCTACGACTGCTGAATAATTCGTTATCAGATTTCTTTCTCATTCCGTTTCCCTTTCGGTTTGAAACGCCGGATGGTGGTGGCGACGTCGAAGTTTTGAAAGAGCTGCGATATAATCACTTCGTTGTTTTAACTACCTACAACGGTAAAGTCAGCCTGCCGCAAGAGCCTTAATGACGACGCATCAAGAAGCAACGATAAAGTAGTTTTTTTTTATGCTTCACGTGATTTACACGTACATTTGACGTCCCAGTGTAGTTCCAAGCGAAACAACATTAGAAAAAAATTCTATTATAGATTAATTATCGGTTGAAGGCGAATACAACTTTGCAGAGAAAAAATCCTGCCACCAAAATTAGACGCCGATATTCCTTTCGGCTTATTCTCATTTCACGTCCAACCCGCTGCGGTGGGTCAGTGGTTATGATGCTCGGCTGCTGGCCCAAAAGACGTGGCTTCCATCCCGGCCGCGGCGCTCGAATTTCGAGGGAGGCAAAATGCCAGACTTTCCTGTATTAGCTGTGCGACGTCAAAGCACGTTCAAGAGCCCCAGGTGGTCGAAATTATCCGGAGCCCTCTCTATAGCCGAGTATCTTTGGGGCGTTAAACCCTATGAACCCACACGAAACCAATCATTCTTCATCGGATTTTAATTGCGGGTTTACTTTGTTTTCGAGACGTTGCAGGCAGCAGCCTGAAGAAGAAACAGTATTGTCTGCATTTCATTTTTTTTGCGTTAGAAAAATTCAATTACAATAGGCACCAAAAAAGTAACAAATAACCATTGCGTATTTTTTTTTTCAGCTCGAGCTATGGGAGCTTCATCCGGGTCAGTGTAAGAACGCCCCATGTGTACTTCAAACCTGCAATAATGAATCAGGAGCCGGGCACATGGTGTTGACGTACGGACACGTACAAATTTGGTCATTGTACTAAAGGTGCGCCTAACCGTGTTGACGTTTTCCGTGTCTTCTTTTCTTCAGCCCCTGCAATTCGCTCCAGCATGCGATTGCTGTGTTAATTCCTGGTGCACAATTTCTACTATGTTGTTGTGAAACCCATAGCGCCTTAGGAGCAGTTAAACTGTTGTGTTGGACCACGACTTGGGTTTATCCCTGTTGTGGAGGCCCTCAAACGTTAATTCTACCCAGTGAACGCATACACAAATTTTTAGAAATGGCTACTAGTAAAAGCTTTAAAAAGAGCCGGGTGACCTCAGTAGCTTTCCTTAAACTCAAGAGTCGCTTGAATCGCTTGCCTAAAACGCGGATGGCCGTGATGTGGTCCCTGGAAAGCTCTTTAACACCAAAACCACCTTTCTTCACGTCCAGGATCACGCGGGGCCTGCCCACAAGTCTGAAAAGAAATCGAAAGTGGTCATCACTCCATAGATGTGTCAGGTGTGGCATTGCTTCAAGCCTGCGGCAGCACAATGCTATCCTGGCTGACCATTCCGTACCGGTCCGCTCCTGGCATCTGGCATCCATATGCTATTTCCACTATTGGCTTGTGTACCTTGAGGATCTGAAATGCTCATTTTTGTCTTCAGGCAAATGAGTTTATGACAAACTTCTTTGGAACACAGTGCGTCTTACGGACTTCAATATTTGCAGTGATGTTTCATTAGTGTGGGTGATTTTCATTGGGTGTTATCCACACATCTCCAACAAAAGGACCCTGAGGACTAATTCGAGTTGGCCTTTATCGATTAGTGCATTCTAACGGCAAAGATGCTACTTGCCCTGAAAACAAAGCTTTCATAAGAAAAAAGTCAGAAAATGATATAAAGACGTCTCAATTACTGGCCAAATCGCAAGAAATGTGCGTTGCGCCAAAACTGCTTTATGGACGTAAATTCTATAGGCTATGGTTCACAATAATTCACATCCAAACAATGATCACGAAGCCCTTTTCAGACTCCACATCATTATTTTGAAAGAAGTCGCTAGAAAATTTGTAAATTCTAATTTATTTTCTATTGCACCTTTGCTGAAGAAAGATCCACATAGCCAGAAATAACCACAGAATTCGTCTTTTCAGAGGATAAAAAGTGGACGAAGTTGTCTTCTGTGTATTTAACCTGTGCTGGTATATGGTTACATGCGATTCGTGTGCATTCGTTAAAAAAAATATTTTCAATTCAGTTCTTCATCTCCGTTCTTTCCCTTCGAATAAATTGCATACTTATGGTTTGATGATTTTGCCTAGTTTAAATGTTCATTTGCACCACGAAGAAACGTTATGCATTCCATGGTTATTTTGTATCTCTTTGCACGTGTATATTTGAATCCCTTTCGTACTTTTCCACACTGCACTATCAAGAAAAATCTACGGATCTGTGTTAAAAATAGCACTGATGACTTAAGGCAGTTTGAGCGAAATAGCGTGGGCCAAGTTTTTTCACAAGCAGATTGAGAATGTGTCATTATGAAGACATATACAGTACATTTGTGAAAGTATACAGTTCAGGCTGTGTCTAATATCAGCAGAGCTGAAAATTTTGATTAGTAACCAAACATATTACAATAAGCAAATATATGTTATTGTTAAAATTGTTAACCAGAAGGACTTTTGGGAAAGCTCTCACCGTGAGCCTTTCATTTGTTCTACCAAAGTAAGCGTCAGTTTGTATTACAGAACGTAATTCACAGACTTGCTCGCTTAATCGGACCACCTTGAGAGATCTAATTTCTTACACGAACCAATACCTTATGTAGGTATCAACTCATCTGAACCACACATAAATTCCTTGCTCAAGTCCCAGTCTATTCTAATTCGCAGTCTGGTTCTATTTCCAGATTACATTGTTTCCGACAGGCTGGTTTCAGCTCCGGGCCAGGTGCTTTAATTTTCATACCAACTGGTTCTAGGTGATTTTATTTCTAGATTAACTGCATCCAGCTGGTTCCATTTCCAGACTGGAGTGATTCCTGGTCGAACCAGTTCATTCTGGAAATGAAACGACCAGGTTACAGTTGGTAGCCTATTGGCTGCTAGCTGGTTCCAGCAGGAGTCAGCTGATTCCAGTTGAAAACACTTAAAACCGGCAAGAACCAATTGGGATATTTTCACCTGGGATATGACTTCCAGTTAAGCATGATCGCTCCTCTCTGCACAATTTCCTGCTATTCGTAACTTCGCATAATACACTGCTGGCTGCTGGTGACGGCTTGTTCCCATAGGAACAGCTTCTTTTTCCCTAAACAAGTCTGTCACAGATGAGTGCAAGAAATAACAGTTCTTGCTTGTACCTCCGAGGCTATTCTGGCATTGCCCCGATAGGGACAGAAAAACGTGAAGCCCGTCATTCTTGCCTTCCGTGATTTGTGCTGCACGAAATATAAATGGGGTATGAACAGGCCTCAACTGGTTTGAAGAAAACAAGACGCACTACTCTTCTGCAAGTTTAAGCGACGAAATTGCAGTTCCTTTTAGAAGTTCAAATTCTAATTAGTTTTCCAGCTTAGCGATAACAGTTGTCTCATTTACACCAAAATGTTGGTACCTATATTATTTTCCGCCTCCCCCCCCCCCTTAAAAAAAATTTTGACCCGGACGTGATTTGAACACGCAACCTTCTGATCTGGAGTCAGACGCGCTACCGTTACGCCACCGAGTCCACGTGCTGCGCGAACAACGCAGTGTTCTTTTTAAGGCTTCACAGAAAATGTGCCCTTAGTGTAGTTATAGACCAAAGAATCAGGATAAAAAAAAGATATAACAACTAAAAGAGCAACTAAAACAGATTTTTGAACGAAGTGTTAAAAAATATAATAAATAAATAAAAGAAAAATAAACGCGCAAACAGGAATAAAAAAGTATCTTGGAACAAAATACGCACTTGAAGTAACACTTTAAAGAAAAAGGGAAGAAACCACGAAGGGATAAGGAACAGGAAAGAAAAGTTAGGAAAGGTCAACAAACCGTTAAAGAAAAGTGGGGGTCAGGGCCATTCTTGGCTGCTACTAAAGAAAACCTTGCAGCACCGCCTAAATTTATTTGTAAGCTTCACATTAAAAGCACTGTCTTGCAGACTTTTGCGCCGGCAAATTGAAGAAATCGTTTCCTGTATACATTGCGACAGGCAGACAAATTGAAATTTCCATTTTATGCATGTCTTGTGTTACGGTATGGCAATAAGAGGAGTATCAGTATTAATAATATTATTTACCAATACACATAGTTTCTAATTAAGCACGGATTCATATGATAATATGCGATGCTCCTCATACAGGCAACAACAGCCGCCGCGGTGGCTGAGTTGTATGGCGCTCGGCTGCTGGCCCGAAAGACGCGGATTCGATCCCGGCCGCGGCGGTCGAATTTTGATGGAGGCGAAATTCTTGAGGCCCGTGTACTGTGCGATGTCATTGCACGTTGAAAAACCCCAAGTGGTCAAAATTCCTGGAGCCCTTCACTACTGCGTCTCTCATGACCTGAGTCGCTTTGGGACGTTAAAGCCCCATAAACTTAACTTATACAGACAACTGCAGCTATTGTTTGACGACGGATGGACAATTACCTGAAATGCTCTTTTCTGTGGTCTCAGTATGGGAACTTAATAACGCGTTTTGTATTTTGGCCCCACTATTCGCAGCAGTAGCTGATGTGACATCGAAACAGCGAAAAGTGCAAGGGACGCAGTACATTGTATGGAAAATACTGCTTTGCCGCAGTAAGCGCGTAGCCGCTGAAAGCTTTTTTTTCGGCACACCTTTTCGATGTGTTCTTTCCCATGCAGGTGTTGCTCAAAGATGACGCCGAGGTATCTGTAAGAAGACACCTGCTGAGACACCTGCACCGCGTGCGAAGAAAGAGCCAGGCTCCGCCTGCTTGAAAGGGTTTTTCAGTTTATTTCCAAGCCAGAGATGATACATATAGACCTTCTATATCACTTGTTGGCATAAAAATGAAATAGGGGCGGGTTTATGGCAGCTTTTGGTGAAGGCTGCTGGCAATGGAGGTAATAGGAAGGAACAGTTTTATCTGTATGGTGAAATTTTTAATCGCTATTTTCCCCTAAAACAGATTGGTACAGTGTGGTTCTGCAATCGGAAATTTATCAGCAGGTGGGAAGGAGTGATGGTCACCTCCCGTCCGGTCCTGCCCATGGAATCCATTCGTGCGTTTCTGCCACGACATTTTAAATCGGTTCACGGAACGATTAGATGCTCAGGTTTGCACCGCTGACGAATTTAGAGTAAGAAGTGGACTGCCCTTGGCCTCTTGTGCAGAGTAATTTTCCTGTGACGCAACACAGGAGAATAGCTCCACTGAATTCCAGTTTTGAGGGCAATCCGATTGCTTGGAGTTTCACTTCTACGTTAACATTTCGTTCACCGACGACACGCATTAAGGTCGGCCTCTGAGTAGGGACTATCCTCATGAAGGCTCGCCCCCGTGAGGGTGTGCATATGTCTATGACCAGACACCCACTGCTTTGAAATTAATAATAACCTCGCAAAATTTTGCAACTTTGACCCTCTGCGGAAGTTCTGCTGGGTCAAGCCCTCTAATGTCAGATTTGTGGCATACACCGGACCGCAGGCCTCTCTGCTACACCGTGGAGAGCCCGGTCATGACTGCCGAGCATGTGCATACGGCCAAGTGGGTCTTCACGGTTTCCGTCCCGACGCACCCTGTCCTCACAATGAAGAAACACCGCAATGGTATAGCGGAGCATCTCTGGGCGCACCAGAACCCTCTCTACGGAAGGCGCGGGTCCCGTTCGCTTTCGCCTCTTCGCTATCGCGCTATCAGCCCCGGCCGCCAGAGCAGCTCTGCTGGCCGTCGTTCGCCGAATCCGCGTCAGGAAAACAAACACCAGTGACCTCTAGAGGTAAGGCTGCTGAGGTCAGCACGTGTCAAGGTCCTCGATCGCGAAGCCCTCGAGCAGATTATACCTGGACAGAGAGAGGCAGCGACAGTATCCGATACGCTGCATCCGATTTGCGTTTGATAATTGATGGCACTGAGATTACCGCGCTGCTCGACACTTGTGCTGGTTATTCTTTAATGAGCCATGCCTTTTCTCGAGATCTTAAAAAGGTTCTGACACAGTTGACGGGGCCAAATAAGTTCACCTGTGGGCGAGTGCACGGCTATAGTTGGCATTCGTGGTTTCACGTACGTCGGGGAATTTTTCGTGCTTCCCGAGTGTCACAGAAACTTGTTTCTGGTGATGAACTTCCTGCAGGCGAATGGCGCTGTGATTGGCTTTCAGGACGCACGCGTCATGTTATCGACCAAGCAGGCCGTGGCCCGCTTTGTTTCCCGAGATCCCAGCAGAAACGATCTGAGCATTGTCGGGAATGACGTCACGGTGCCACCACGGTGCAGTGTCCTGGTATTCGTGTGGAATGACCTATTGCACGACTACGAGAACCTGGCGGACGGCCTCACTCCACTACTGCTTGAGCGGGGACTTGCCATTGCAAAAGGCCTCGTCCAACAATGTGACGGCCATACCCACCTCCTCCTGACCATTTTTGCAAATTAATATCAGCACCTCGTCAAAGGCATGGCTGTCGCCTTCGTCTATGACGTTGCTGAGGTCCGAGGTTTGTGCACCGTAGAAGGACCCACTCCAGACAGTTATGGTACAGGCCACATTCTACAGTCAAAATAAATCCGGCCCTGCCATCGCTTCAGAACGGTCCTCTGTCGAACCTCCTAGCAGACTTTGCAGAATGTTTCGCTACGTGCTCGAAGGTCGGGCGAACTCCACTCTATGGCCTCCACTCCATTGCCTCCATGCGTTCTCCATGGTCTAGGCATGACAGAACGTACACTTCGGAAGACCTCATAAAAAGAGCGAAGGCTGCAGCCCAACACAGTGCATCCGAATTTCAGTTGTTTTATGAATACGTGGCCAACAGGAGATATAGGAGCTTTTAGAGATGTGATTGCATCGTGCACAGCGAGATTCACACCCCTACTGTTGTCCTTGATTGGGCTTCCCTCCAGGAAGCTTACCGACGCTTCTGTACGATATCACACACCATCCCCTTTTCGTTCAGGAAACGACGCAGTTTACACGGTTGTCTAAAAGAAGTGATGTATGCCCAGGTGCCTCAGCCTCACTTTCACAATGGCACGAATACCTGCTGCGGAGGCACAGTGGCTATAGCGTTCGGCTACTGAGCCCAGGGTCTCGAGATCGAATCTGGGCCGCGGCGGCCTCATTTCAATGAATGCGAAATGCACAAAAAACGCACTTGCGCTGTGCGATGTCAACGAATGTGTAAAAACCCCACATGGTAGAAAATAACCCGGAGTGATCCTCTACAGCGGCTCTCACAGTCCGTGTGCCGCTGCGGGACGTTAGCACATACCGCACCTACCAATGCCAGTTACAGATTAAATATTCACGAAACAATGACTTGATCTAAGCTTACCGGCTCAGTGCATTATTCAGGGAGAGCTGTTAGGCATTAGCGGCCGAGAGGTCTCGAGTGGCTGGCCCATTTTAGCGTTTCAGAGGAAACTGCCCGGTTGGGAGTCTCAAAGGCTCGTTTTGGCGTCTGCCGCCTGTGCGCTACGCGCATACTCGGCTTTCTTCCGCATGCGGTCTTCGGTTCACCTCCCGGCACACTTGACAGACTTCATGACCCGCTTGCACGAAGCAAATACTCTAGTTCCTAGCGTTTTCTTATTCGCAGTCTAAACCTTCCGTTGGTTATGAAGAATGCAAAGGCGCATATCTGGCTCACTGGGTCAGTGGACACCTCAATCGTGCTGTGGGTAGCCAACCGGAAGCCTTTCTGGCTAACATCCCTGCCTTTCCCCTCTCTTTATCTATCTATCAATCGCGCGGTGAGAAGGCAGTTATGGGCCTTTCCTCCGTTGGTTTTGAGGAAAGGAAAAGCGCATAACTGGCTTCCTGATTCAGTGGACACATCAATCGCAATTTGAGTAACATGGCGGTGGTATCCATCCAATGCATTACAGGTAACGCGTTAAATTGCTGCCGCTCTACCCACTAAATTGCTTCTACTAAATGGCTTGTACAAAGCTATTACAGATTTCGCTGTAAAAAACTTCAGCATAAAGGAGCAAAACATTGCTAAGCGGAAGAGTGGACATTTTTGCCTGATATCTATTCCATTTAGGCTGACGAATTAAATGCCAAATGAAGGGCCGATACATTTTCTTGATATGTTTATTCTCATTCGCAGCGATCATTTGTGCTCGCGCTACGAGCCACGATCTCGCATAGAATTTCTTACCTTTAAGCCAAGGAACACATGAAATTCAATAGCATCAAAGAGGTGAAAAAGATGCCAAGGAATTGATGCCTTCTTCTTTCATAAAATGTAATATATGTAAAACCCTTGATATTCCTCTTGTTTGCAATATCAACAGCTTTGTGCCTCTATCTGTAAAAAAAAAAAAACGATTGTACATGATTTAGCGTACAGTGCATTAAGATACGGTATTACCATCTTTGCCTTTTGCACGGATCGTTGTATATGCAGGATCTACAGCATTTTAAAGAATTTTCATAAAAACACTGCTTATAACACACCCATTTTGTCAGATGAAAATATCTTCCGTGAACTAGGGTTCCCAAACTTCAAATTCTTATTCATTGATACAGTTGTCCTTAAGCACTATTGGTACAATGAATTTAAACAGGAAACTACCCCGACGAGACAATTTTTTTTTTCAATTGGTTCTTGGGGAAAGGAAATGGCGCAGTATCTGTCTCATATATCGCTGGACACCTGAACCGCGCCGTAAGGGAAGGGATAAGGAAGGGAGTGAAAGAAGAAAGGAAGAAGGAGGTGCCGTAGTGGAGGGCTCCGGAATAATTTCGACAACCTGGGGATCTTTAACGTGCACTGACATGTTAAAGATCCCCAGGTGGTCGAAGTTATTTTCGAAAACACAACCGTTACATTGTTCCTCGGCCAAACACGAGGTATGGTGCTGCCAGGCGTTGCGCTTATGTTCCGGCACCCTCAACAAACAGCCAGATGAAATATTTGAGGCTAGCTCTAGAGGCAAGCTGGAAGAGTTATTGAAGAATGAATGGAAAAGTTAGTGTTAGGATTCCTGCAATCTGTTTCGCCTTGTTAGATTTTGCGCCTGTGCTCTTCTCAGTTTTGTTTTGAATGGACTTAGTAATTCTTAGTGTGCTTTTTCATGTTTATTGTTATTTTCGTTTCCTTTGTATTATATACGCATGATTCATGCTTTTCAGTCACTATGTATTTTTTAGCACAGTCCTACAAGCCATCTAAAGGCTTAGACCGGCCTGTCTCGCCTGTTTGATATTGACGGTGACAAAATAAAATTATTATTATTATTATTATTATTATTATTATTATTATTATTATTATTATTATTATTATTATTATTATTATTATTATTATTAGTATTATTATTATTATTATTATTAGTATTATTATTATTATTATTATTATTATTATTATTATTATTATTATTATTATTATTATTATTATTATTATTATTATTATTATGTCTGATCGACAGTTCGGGTTCATAGAAGGCCGTGGAACGCTATTACTTTTAGAAGAATTTGCAGATGGATTGTATGCTGCTTTTGATCACAATCTGCTTGCCTGCTGCCTATTTCTAGATATCGCCAAAGCTTTTGATACAGTAAATCACGAAATATTATTACAAAAATTGTACCTACTTGGATTTAGGGGTCCATTTCATAACCTTTTAAAAAGTTATTTGCAAGATCGCTCACAAGTCGTAGCCCTTGATAATACCAAAGCCGTGAGCAGCCGTCAGATGTTGAAGGCTGGGGTTCCTCAGGGGTCCGTTCTGTCAACTTTACTTTTCAATCTATTTATAAATGACTTCGCGTCAGTGATAACAAATTCCCTGGTCTTTCAGTACGCCGATGATACGGTGTTACTAACAAAGCACATTTCATACAAAACTGCGGTTTCCTTACTGCAAAAAAAATATCGGTAATGCTATGCACTGGTTTTCTTTGAATGGTCTTTTGGTAAACCACCAAAAAACAAAATTAGTTTGTTTTAGAAACCCCTTGAAGACAACTGTACTGACTGAATCTGTTTTCTTACACTGCCACAAAGGTAAAGATTGCCATTGCGCTCCTGTTGAAAATGTTCATTGCATAAAATATCTGGGTATATACTTCGACAGTGATCTGTCTTGGCACAGTCACATGGCATATATTTGTAGCAGATTACGTAGCACTGCATGGCTATTGTTTACAATTAAATCTTTCCTTCCTGTATCTGTAAAAAAGACAATCATGCATGCACTAGCGTACAGTGTTATAAGGTACGGCATCACAGTTTTTGCGCACTGTTCGCAAAGGTGGCAAGATCGTGTAGATACCCTTCTAAAAAGCATGTTGATGAGTACTGCCTACGAACGTTCATTTCCCCCTCGAGGAAACTTGTTTAAATTTCTGGCCCTTCCGTCTTTTGAAAGTTTATATAAACAAACAGTAGTTCTCCGACACTTTTGGAATCCTGCCTTCAAGACTAAATCAGTTGCGACCAGAACCCTACGTAAAGGTCAGCGCTACATAGTTCCTAAATACTCAACCAGATACGGCAAAGCAAGACGAGGTGTATATGTCCCTGCAATATTCAACAGTCTTCCTGATCATGTATTTTCTGCCACTTCCAAAGCGACGTTGAAACGGATGTTGAAATCGATGTTATAAAGAAAAATGATGCAGAGAGCACGTCATTGTTACAGTGGGTTTTCTTTTTTACTATATAATTTGTTTAGTAGTTATATTTCAGTGTATGTACACTTACCATAATATTTTATTGCTTATACTTTCGCTCGCCGTTGCTGCCGGGCCTAGTCCTGCAAGCCTTCTCTTGGCTTTGACAGGCCCGAGTTTGTATGTATAACAAGATGTCATGTCACGGTTGATCGCAGTCAACCCTAACTTGGATATATATTATCAAAATGCCCGAGGTCTTCGGACTAAGGGACCTGTATTTTTTTCTAATGCATTAGCCTCTTGTTACTCGGCTGTTGCAATTACTGAGACCTGGCAGTCTAGCGAAGTTAACTCAGGTGACTTCTTTCCTAATAACTATTCTGTTTTTCGAAGTGACCGCCCTGAATCAGCTTCTAAACAAAAGGGAGGGGGAGTGCTCATTGCTATTGACAGTTCCGTGCAGTGCGTTCGGCGTTCCGACCTGGAAACCATCGAAGAATCTGTCTGGTTAGAGCTCACTTTAACTCGACATCAAAAACTCTTATTGGCAGCTTTCTATATTTCCCCTAATCTGCCTCCTCCTGCCTACGATGATGTACTACATTCTATTGAATATGTTATCACTTCTCATAGCAAGCACAAACTGCTCATTTTAGGGGATTTTAATACTCCAGGTATTAACTGGAATACCTTTACATATTCACACAACAATCATTATGTAGTTAGTAAGTGCAACCGGCTTTTAGATTTCATAGCTTTTAACACCTTGCAGCAACACAATTTAATTGAAAACTGTTGTGGTAATGTTCTTGACATTTGTTTATCTAATTTTGAAAATGTTCGAGTCTCGTCATCTGACATCTCACTTACTCGCTGTGACAAATTTCATCCTCCAATTCTAATAACGGCTTCGGTTTCTGTCCCACCTTCTGCTAAATCAAATCGTGCGGGGAATTCCCCCCGTTTCGCTTACGCACTTGGCGACTATGTTGGTCTCTTCGGTTTCTTCTCTTCTGTCGACTGGTCTGTTTTAAGCGAAATCAGCGATGTTGACGAACAAGTCAGTCGCTTCACTGAAATAGTTCTCAATGGTATGCGCCAGTACATACCTGTGCACACTCCTACTCGTAGCAAGTTTCCGTTCTTGTTTTCCAAGGAACTTAGAACAGCGCTGAAACTTAAGGAGCGGGCCCACCATAAAGCGAAACGCCCTGGGCTGGATACATGGGCAGATGAATTTCGCCGCTTGCGTTCCCTTTGCAAACGCCTGTACAAGCGGGATCATGAGTCCTATCTTGATTATTTAGAGAATAGTGCCTCTAATCGTCCTACTGAATTCTGGCGATACGTTCGCAAGCGTTCGAATAAATCTGATAGTCATATTCACTTAGTTGACTCTCATGGGAATGAAATTCGGAATGTCGCTGACGGCTTCGCTCAACACTTTTCCTCCGTGTACAAATCTCCACTTTTCGACTCCGTGTGCCTTCCAGCTGGCGCACATAATTCCGTTCTTCTCGACGAGAAGTTAGTAAGTGAGAGTCTTAAGTGTTTGAAACCATCTTTATCCCCTGGACCTGATGGCATTCCAGCCGCCATAATAAAAGCCTTCAATAGTACCTTCGTCCCTGTTTTAACCACGATATTTAATAACTGTTTGAAAAATTCTGCCTTTCCCCGCGCGTGGAAAACGGCGCGTGTTTTCCCTGTCTTCAAATCAGGAAACAAATCTGATGTTTCGAACTACCGCCCCATTTCTCTTCTTTGTGCAACCTCTAAGCTTTTTGAATTAGCTTTGCACAAAGTACTTTCCTTCCACCTCAAAAATGTAATCATTCATAATCAGCATGGTTTCATAAAAGGTCGTTCTACTACAACTAACCTTGTGACTTTTATGACGTATACATCAGCTGAAGTCCTTCAGAGGAGTCAGGTAGACGCTGTGTACTGTGATTTGAGCAAAGCTTTCCACGTTGTTACTCACTCATTACTTCTTCAAAAGCTTCTGCTGTTTGAGATCGACGTTTCAATTGTAGCCCTCCTACGCAACTATCTTCTTGATCGGTCCTGCTTTGTCAGTGTAAATGGACAGACCACATTTGTTTACACTCCAACCAGCGGAGTTCCTCAGGGCTCGGTATTAGGCCCGCTTCTGTTCTCTGTTTTTATCAATGACGTTTCCTCCGTGGTCAAAAACTCCTCATTTCTCCTTTATGCGGACGATATAAAAATGTTCAAGGCAATACATACTCTTCACGATTGCTTGTCATTGCAATCTGACATATCCGCCTTCTCTGATTGGTGCTTGAAGAATGGGCTCACTCTCAATTCATCTAAAACCAAGGTTGTCTCATTTACGCGTAAAACGCACAGTCTTCTCTACTCTTATTCTGTGAATGGTAGGCCGCTGTCCAGGGTTGATGAAATTAATGACCTGGGCGTACTTTTCGACCGTAGCCTCAGCTTCTCCTCTCATACAAAACGCATTGCTCTACGGGCTATGCGTACACTCGGCTTCATCTGCAGGCTTTCGAGAGAGTTTCGATCCCCACTTCCTTTCTTAAAGCTCTACCTCTCCATATGCTTGCCGCTTTTGGAATATGCGTCTGTTGTTTGGAACGGCACTTGCCAGTCGAACTGTGAAAAAATCGACAGAGTTCAGCTAAAGTTTTTACGCATATTTCAACATCGGTTTTCTTGCAAAACTTCCAGCTCTCGTCCCAGACGGAGTAACTCACTGCAGCTTCCTTCTCTTAGCTGCCGTCGCGTGAGGGCAGATATAATTTTCTTGTATAAACTTCTTCATGGTCACATTCTATGCCCTCAGCTCCTAGCGCGTATCCTTTTGCGTGTACCGCGAAAGAGCATAAGGGAATTCAGACCATTCCAAGTTTCTGCGCTCCTGCACTCCCTCTCTCCTCTGGACAGAATGCAAAAGTTGTTTAATTCTCTTTGTCCTCACCTAGATATATTCGAAAATTCTCTCCCTTCCTTTATATTGGATGTCCGTGACGTTCCACTTTGAGCACTCTTTTTCTCATACATAACTTCCCCTTTCATGCATTTTGTCTTTACTACACTTGTGCGTTTGCACCGGTATTATATTGTTTTTTCTCTCCTTAATTGTTCATCACGTGTACTTGTTTTCATTAATATTATTTCTTTAATACTGTATACTCACGCCTGATTGTCTGTAACGCGTTCACTAATTACGTTTCTTATTGTGTATGATTGTATTTCTAGCTTGTATTTCAGAGGTTTCATATTCGTTCATATTAGTATTGGCTTTATTCTTGTTTGTATTTTGCTATATGCTGTACTTGGCTGTTATCGGTCATTCATTCTCTTTGTTTATTGTTTCATTAGTTATTTATATGTCTGTTGCCTGTTCTAGCTGTTTTCATTTACCGCTGTTCTCGCTGTTTTCTTGTTTTCGCTTTTTTGCTTCATGCTTGCTGTCACGCCTAGTTTATATGTCATTTTTTTTTCTATCGCCTTGACTGCTGCATTACCTCCCCTGAGTGTCTTCCTTTGTAGTGAAATAAATTTACATTTTGTGCGTGTGAATGGTGTACCAGCACCAAGACCTTTGGGTTGTTCCTGGGCACCGAAAAATAAAGATAAATTGATTATTATTATTATTATTATTATTATTATTATTATTATTATTATTATTATTATTATTATTATTATTATTATTATTATTATTATTATTATTATTATTATTATTATTATTATTATTATTATTATAGCAAGCACAAACTACTCATTTTAGGGGATTTTAATACTCCAGGTATTAATTGGAATACCTTTACATATTCTCACAACAATCATTATGTAGTTAGTAAGTGCAACCGGCTTTTGGATTTCACAGCTTTTAACACCTTGCAGCAACACAATTTAATTGAAAACGGTTGTGGTAATGTTCTTGACATTTCTTTATCTAATTTTGAAAATGTTCGAGTCTCGACATCTGAAATCTCACTTACTCGCTGTGACAAATTTCATCCTCCAATTCTAATAACGGCTTCGGTTTCTGTCCCACCTTCTGCTATTTCAAATCGTGCGGGGAATTCCCCCCGCTTCGCTTATGCACTTGGCGACTATGTTGGTCTCTTCGGTTTTTTCTCTTCTGCCGACTGGTTCGTTTTAAACGAAATCAGCGATGTTGACGAACAAGTCAGTCGCTTCACTGAAATAGTTCTCAATGGTATGCGCCAGTACATACCTGTGCACACTCCTACTCGTAGCAAGTTTCCGTTCTTGTTTTCCAAGGAACTTAGAACAGCGCTGAAACTTAAGGAGCGGACCCACCATAAAGCGAAACGCCCTGGGCTGGATACATGGGCAGATGAATTTCGCCGCTTGCGTTCCCTTTGCAAACGCCTGAACAAGAGTGATCATGAGTCCTATCTTGAATATTTAGAGAATAGTGCATCTAATCGTCCTACTCAGTTCTGGAGATACGTTCGCAAACGTTCGAATAAATCTGATAGTCATATTCACTTAGTCGACTCTCATGGGAATGAAATTCGGAATGTCGCTGACGGCTTTGCTCAACACTTTTCCTCAGTGTACAAATCTCCACGTTGCGATTCCGTATGCCTTCCAGCTGGCGCACCTAATTCCGTTCTTTTTGACGAGAAGCTGGTAAGTGAGAGTCTTAAGTGTTTGAAACAATCTTTGTCCCCTGGACCTGATGGCATTCCAGCCGCCATAATAAAAGCCTTCAATAGTACCTTCGTCCCTGTTTTAACCACGATATTTATTAACTGTTTGAAAAATTCTGCCTTTCCCCGCGTGTGGAAAGCGGCGCGTGTTTTCCCTGTCTTCAAATCAGGAAACAAATCTGATGTTTCGAACTACCGCCCCATTTCTCTTCTTTGTGCAACCTCTAAGCTTTTTGAATTAGCTTTGCACAAAGTACTTTCCTTCCACCGCAAACATGTGATCATACATAATCAGCATGGTTTCATAAAAGGTCGTTCTACTGCAACTAACGTTGTGACTTTTATGACGTATACATCAGCTGGAGTCCTTCAGAGGAGTCAGGTAGACGCTGTGTACTGTGATTTGAGCAAAGCTTTCGACGTTGTTACTCACTCATTACTTCTTCAAAAGCTTCTGCTGTCTGAGATCGACGTTTCAATTGTAGCCCTCCTACGCAACTATCTTCTTGATCGGTCCTGCTTTGTCAGTGTAAATGGACTGACCTCATTTGTTTACACTCCAACCAGCGGAGTTCCTCAGGGCTCTGTATTAGGCCCTCTTCTGTTCTCTGTTGTTATTAATGATGTTTCCTCCGTGGTCAAAAACTCCTCGTTTCTCCTTTATGCGGAAGATATAAAAATGTTCAAGGCAATACATACTCTTCAAGATTGCTTGTCATTGCAATCGGACATATCCGCCTTCTCTGATTGGTGCTTGAAGGATGGGCTCACTCTCAATTCATCTAAAACCAAGGTTGTGTCATTTACGCGTAAAACGCACAGTCTTCTCTACTCTTATTCTGTGAATGGTAGGCGGCTGCCCAGGGTTGATGAAATTAATGACCTCGGCGTACTTTTCGACTGCAGCCTCAACTTTTCCTCTCATACAAAACGTATCATTTATCATCATCATTTATTAACCCTTAAGGGTCCCGTCAGGGACATTACATAAGGGGGGGGTGGTACAGGGGTGTTCAGCCGTCATACATGAATATAAATAGAATGAATATAAATATAGAAGGAATATAAAAATACAAAAAAATATAGAAAATATAAAAAGTAGAACAAGACGAAAAAGACAGAAGTAACAAATTCAAATAATCACGTCATGACAGAGTGTAGCAGAAATATAAACAAAAACAAATTGCAACTTTAGAAGTAGCACAGGATGGTCAGTTAGCAGGGCTTGGAAGCTGGCATAGGGTGCAGGAAAAAATTATTTGTCGTTGAGATAGTCGATTAGGAGCTGTCTGAATCTGGAAGGATTAGTCTCAATGACAATGTGTTCAGGGAGGTTATTCCAGCTTTCTATAGCACTGGGAAGGAAAGATTTATTGAAATAATTGGTGGAGCCGTGCAAACGCTGTATGCTTAAGGAGTTAAATAAACGACGAGATGATCGTACCGGAGCTCGTAGAAGGTTTTCTCGAAGTGCTGGAAAGTTAAAGTACAGTTTGTGAAAAAGACAAAGAATTGAAGTTTTCCTGCGAAAGGCTAATGACTTGATGCCGAGAGATGATTTCAACGCTGTGATGCTGAGCTGAGATTTATACTGTGAGGTGATGAAGCGTGCTGCCCGATTCTGGATGGCTTCGAGTGAATCTATCAAGTAGGCTTGGTGAGGATTCCATATTGTTGAGGCGTATTCTAGTTTAGTTCGAATGTACGTTTCATATGCTAGTTGTCTGGTGGCTGCAGTGGACATGGAAAGTGATCGCCTGATGAATCCGAGTGATCTGGAGGCACTAGCACATAGTTTCGTGATGTGATTAGCCCAGGTTAGGTTGGTTGTTATCTCGATGCCGAGGTACCGGTATGAATTAGTTTGAGACAGCGCTGTGGAGTTCAGGGAGTACGAAAAATGAAGAATCGAACGTTTACGTGAGATGTGCATGAACTTACATTTAGAAACGTTGAGCTGCATTAGCCAGTCGGAACACCACTTCTGAATTCGGCTTAGGTCATCCTGTAATAATTCCTGATCACTGCTATTGTTGATGCGGCGATAAATGACGCAGTCATCCGCAAAGAGACGGACAGATGATAAAATACCAGATGGCAAATCGTTGATGAAGATTAAAAAGAGTAATGGAGCACGAACCGATCCTTGGGGAACCCCGGAGATTACGCTAGTAGTTTGAGATGCATGACTGGCGATGACGGTGAATTGCAAGCGGTTGGTTAAGAAACAGTGGATCCAGGATAAGACAAGCGAGTCAAGTGACAGAGCTGAGAGTTTGGAAAAGAGACGCTGGTGAGGGACGCGATCGAATGCCTTGGCGAAATCAAAATAAGTTATATCGGTTTGGAAGGC